>NC_141547.1:97118333-97284166 GCF_021556685.1 Rattus norvegicus
TATACGAGCCTTCTAACAGTAATTGGCATCTCTACACCTCTATGCAGTTATCTTTTATTATTTTTTATTCCTAAGGTTCACTTTTAATGCACTCAGCTCTGTGTGACATTAACACCTCTGCAGGGAAGCAGATGTTGAGCTGGCATCTGGCACCCACTCATAAATTCCTTTAACTTTCCATGGTGTAGAAGTCACAGGCAATGATGGGTTCCAGTGACCAATTTCTATAGCTCTCCCGAAGGAGCTGAGGAGCAATGGTCCCATTTGTTCAAACTCAGATCTGTGAATTAGTGATTTGGGCATCCATTCACTGACAGCAGCTTCCAACAGAGACTGTCAGGCAGGACCAGGAGCTAAGAACTGTACCCGGCACTCCTCCTAAAAAGCCAGGATGTTGGGACTTGGTGTCTCCCGTAGTCTGCCTGTGTGGAAAAAGACTGCACAAAAGGATTCAGCAACATCAGATGCTCACAGTGAGTCACAGGCAAGAAAGTGAGTAACTGACAAAGAAGGGAGATATAAATGAGAATCCATAATCCATGTATACTATTATACAGATAATATATAAAAATACATATGTATATTATACATAAAATATAAATAATGTATACTATTATACGTATATAAAATACACTATACATATACATATACTATACACAATACATAAATATAATATATAATATACACATACATGAATAAGTATATTATGTATAGTATATCTACTATACATACTATGCATATATTATATATATTCTACATATACTATACAAAGAAGACCCAGAAATAACAAACATGGGGATGAGGTAAAAAGAATGTGTGGTTTTCAATGGACTGAGATTTTGTTCCTTTCTTTCATTTAATTTCTCCTTTTGCCTTTGCATGTGTACAATGCACACATGTTCAGCAAATAACCGAAACCTATGTGAAGGCAAGCTCAAGAGACAAGGAAACACGAGACATTGGGTAAGTCCCTTAGCCCTTGCCTAGATAAGCTGTGCTTACTTCTCTCAAGAGAAATGCTGGCTTTTATTCTCACCTGAGTGCTCCTGACAGGTTGCTTTAAGAATGGACTCTCTTGACATCTGTGTTCCATCAGGCTTCTCCACGTGGACACAAAAGATCCCTGTTTGGACTGTGTTGAGTGTGTCAACGGATCCATGTAATGAGGAAAAGAAAGTGTCTGGATGTAGAAATATGTCTGATTATCCTGCCATTCTACACGAACAGATCTGTGGGCATTTCTTTCACACATCAGTATTTTATTTTACTTTATTTTAAAGATCTATTTATTTATTATATATAAGTACACTGTAGCTGTCTTCAGACATACAAGAAGAGGGCATCAGATCCCATTACAGATGGTTGTGAGCCACCATGTGGTTGCTGGGAATTGAACTCAGGACCTCTGGAGGAACAGTCAGTGCTCGTAACCACTGTGCCATCTCTCCAGCCCAGATCACTATTTTATTAAAATGATCCATGTCTATTGGAGGCAAGTCAATGAGCATAGGCAATAAGCCTGCACTGCTCACGGATGTGACAGCTAAGAGTCCTGGGATATCCTCCCTGTGGATATCTACTTATCTTGTATAAGTGAAAGCATATTTTACATGAAATTATGATCACAAAAGGAACTTGTTGGCTTTACTTAAAAAAATACAGTGGAGGCTGCATTGCCATTTGTCTTGGAGTAAGACAGGCACTGCAGAAGTGGCACTCTCACCCTTGACAAGGGGGTCATTGAGATCCCGATGCTGCTGTTCCAGGTACTGAAGTATTTCAAAAGGGAATTCCAAGAAAGATACAGGTACACTGGAGGCGGGGATGGGAAGAAAATCATGGGTCGGAACACATAGCTATGCTTGATTGTAATCTGAGGGTCTCCGGGATCACTGCAGAATTTCAAAGCTAGAAGCCTGAAGAAAGATTAGCAATTAATTAGTGGCCAAGTTCGAAAAAGTCACTGTGATCTCCAATAGTCTAAGTATGCAAGAAAGAAACAAAGCATTTCCATTAGCTGCTGACAAGCATCCCCATGCAGTCTGGAAGCGGCGTTTGGTTGATGGCTGGTGATTCATGTTATGAAAAGAACTAGACATTTAAAAAAAAAAAAGACACAACTTGGTAACTAATTTTTGTCTCTCCCTGTCAGGGTAACCGTTTGAATGTTAATTTAATTTTACAGAATATCATTTATGTAAATGTAATTAGAAAGGAAACATGATCTGGAGAGGTGCAGCACCAAAGAAAATTTATTACTCCGAGGGGTATTGCTCTAATCACTCAACTGCAATATCGAGTTTCCCCAGATTTAATCTAAAAGCAATAAATTACAAAAGGCTAATGCCCTGCCCAACAACAAGCTGTCATGAACCCACGTTTCAGGGAAGGAAACCAGAAGGAGGAAGAGGGTGGGAAAACCTGACTTCATTTTCGCAACAGGCTATCAGCGGCTTCTTATTTCCTGATATGGATCATGATACAGACTGCATTGCTAGGGAAGAAAAAAATCAATAGTGTCACTCTATCATTCCAAGAAGGGGGGGTGGTTAAAATGTGACTGCCATCGTTCTATTGCTCCTCCTTCCGGAAACGTGATAGGTGGATCTGCTTTTGCTAAAACAACAACAAATGCTGGAAACTCAGAGTTCCTCAGTCATCAAGAACAAAGAGAGGCGAACCCAACCGACAGCCCTGGTTCTTTGCCTCGTGAAACTTAAGAAAAGGGAAAGGCACAGTTTGATGGATGTCAGTGCCCGTGTTGCACTGCAACATGTGCATCCTGGGAAGCCAGTTCTCCCAGGGAACCTTGCCAACACCAAAGAGCTGAGTCTGTAAAAAGGAAACCTTCCATCTTCTTCATGCTTAGTCAAAGGTTATGACAGCAAGAACTCGGTTGAGGGTTAGCTCCATGTTGTGCAAGCCACATACCTGAACTCAAACACTATTGGGGCCATTGGTCTTTTTTAAGGTACTCAACAACTGTCACATTTGGAGAAAGAAATAAAACCATCAATCTGACTGCCCAAAGGAAACCTTTAATGAAGTGTTTAAAAATTCCACTGCCTGGGCTCTACCACAGAGCAATTAAATTAGGAGTCAATATGGTTAGAATTCAGGCTTGGGCATGTTTTAAAAGCAACCTTTGTGATTTTAATGTGCAGACCACAATGAAAATGACAGCCCTTGATAAAGTTGGCTGGCATGCAATGGAAAACTGGAAGGGGTAGGTGTTCTGTAGGTTACTCGGTCACAGACACATCCCATTGGATGGAGACTTCTGAGATGCAACAAAAGACAACGGTGAAGTCTCACAAGTTGGAAAGAGCAGTCTACAGCACCTGGCTAGGAGGGGAGCAGCCTTGGCAAGCAGAGCCCTAGGATTTCAGTGTGACTTTGAAACTTAACGTTCTTCTATGTGTCTCTTCTCCTTGCCTAACTAGGAGCCCAACAGTATAGCCTACCTCACCTCCTTCGAGCTGGGAGTAGAACATTATAGTTAGGAAAAGTGCCAAGTCCTGAAATAAACTTTTTATTTCTTTCATTAGCCATAACTACCTAAGTTTTATTTGCTTCTATATTTTTATCATGAAATTTTATAGACTGGTTGTGTCATTTCGCTTAGGAAAGGTTATATGATTTAAGGCAAATGAGCAATGTCAGAGTGCAAAGATAGAACATGGGTTATCACAATATGAGGACTTCCAGTTTACATGTGCAGTTAAAGTACACCAAAGAGGTTTCCTTTAAAGTTTTCTCCTCCATACCCCTCTCTCTCTCTCTGTGTGTCTCTATTTCTCTGTTTTGTTTCTCTGTCTCTTTGTCTCTCTCTGTCTGTCTCTGTCTCTCTCTGTCTCTCTCTCTCTGTCTGTGTGTGTGTGTGTGTGTGTGTGTGTGTGTGTGCACTTAGCAGTAGAAAAAAAATCTAAAAGTATTTTGAACTTGTATTTTATGGAGAATGTTTCTTAGAATGTGGTTGAGTAAAATATTGACTTATTTAGAATCATCTAAATAAAGCATAAGAGTTCTCCAATAGGTATCCGTTAATAACATGTGTATGTGCTTTTAGAAAAACCACCTGGAAGTCAAACAACTAAGTATCCAGCATGTTTGTTATGTCTCCCTATTGCCACG
The DNA here is from genome assembly GCF_021556685.1 of Rattus norvegicus. NCBI lineage: Eukaryota > Metazoa > Chordata > Mammalia > Rodentia > Muridae > Rattus > Rattus norvegicus. The sequence goes on from NC_141547.1 coordinate 97,122,468, forward strand.
ACTTTCCACCACACACATAAACACATAGCTTACTCTGAATTCCAGCTTTATCTTCTTAAACTACCAAAACTGGTCAGGGAAAATAATTTAGTATGATCCTTTAAAGGCCAAATAATTTTCAGTGACATTCTGAAACATTTGAACAATACAAAAGCAATATTCTTGGTGATGTATCTCTTCAATATTTCTACAGACTCATATGCTGAAAGTTTGCACCCTTGTGTGGTACTCCTGGGAGAGAATGGAAACTTTATGAGGCAGGGCACTGTAGGCGTCCTTCAGTTATTGGGGCATGCTCTTGAAGGTGATGTTAGGATCCTGACTCCTCCCTCTTCCTCTTCACGTCTTGGCCATGAGATGAATGACTTTGCACCTGCTGCACCAATATGCACCTTTATGATGGAGCCATGAGCAATGGGTCAAACAATTATAGACTGAAAGCTAATCTCTGAGCCTGAATAAGCTCTTTCTCTTCATAAGTTCAGTAGCTTAGACATGTCTTGGGTGATCAGAGAGCTGACTAACAGATGCTTACCAAGTCTAGTTTTCATTTCAACAAGAAATCAACCCCAAACTACGTTTCACACAAGACAGTCTAGGAGCTTTTAGGGCATAGGAAATGACACAAAAGACAGAGAGAAAAAAGGATAAAACTCATTTCTGATGCCATATCTTGAAACTGTGTTTCCTCTACAGTCATTACTCCGTACCTGCATTTGTAAAACCAACAAAAACAATGAACTGAAACCTCAAATCCAATGGGTGAGACATTGTTTGCCTGCTCCATTGAAACTGTACCTCTTTGGTTCTCTTCCTTTTCAAACCTCATACCATGGAATTTCACTTCTTGCTGAAGGTTTTTTTTTTTCTTCAAAAGCAAATACCTCAAGATTTAAAGTAAGCAGTTCATTGTCAGAATCTGTCCTTTGTTATGTTAACAGATGTAAGCAGCTGTTCTTTTTCCTACTGTAGATATTTTGTAGCCGACTTACCTCAGGGGTTAAATAGACCATATAGACACAAGGTATAGAACAGCCCACATTCTTTTTGTGTGTGTGTTAAAGTGTACTAAATTATTTACCTAAGACCAGCATAAACAAAACATGCAACACAGTGTTGTCCTAGCAGTTCTATGGCAGAATAACAGACTGTGTTTTTAGCAGTGCCTGAGCTTGCTATGACTCCATGAAAAATTCTATAGTTTCTACACTGTTGCCTCAGATGTCACAGCTAACATCAACATCAACATCAACATCAACCAGCAATGCCCAACAGTGTTATCAATCGATGGAAGACTAGCAAATTCACTGGCAAATAGTTTAGAGACAAACCAGTCTTTACCAGATCTTTATACAAGCGTTGATCAAATGTTCCCTACTCTTAAATAAACTCCAAGGTCATTATAGAGCTGAAATAAAATGCAGTGTTGAGCAATTTTTGCGTAAGTAAACAATGTAAAACAGTCCACTCTGTGAAATACAGGCCAGACTTCGATGCCACCCTCCAGTTTTCAGGCAAATGCATTTACTCACATCGCCTCTGCTTTGGTCTGAGGTTGAAGAACATTGAGATGCAGTCTTTGCTAACACGGAAATTCCCAATGTCAGTTCAGGAAGAAGAGTTAATGAGAGAGTGGTCAGATGATGAAATAGGAAACCAAAAGAGAAAACCCACAGGAATGAGCTGGAATCATGCTGAGATGACAAAGCAGTGGTAGAAAATGCCAAAGAAATGTCAGAAGGAAAGACCAAAGCATAAATAGATTGGTGGCCTTAAATCCCCTTTGTAACACTGAAGTGAAAGGACGGATACGGTCACACACGTTCTTATAAATACACAGAGAGGTTGGTGTGTTTTCTAAGTGTACACAGCTAGTAAACAGTAAGCTTGGGACTTAAAACCAACTACATCCATCTGACTCAAAATTAGAAAGCAACTGGCAAGCCTGACTGGAGGGACAAAGCAGATAGCTGATTGTCCCCTTAGATGAAGGAGACTGGGCAATGGCATAGATGGGAGTGTGGGATTAAGTGCAATCAAAATAGATTATATAGCTATATAAGATTATAGAAAAAATATTTTAAAATAGACCAGAAAATAAAAAATAAAAGTGAAAAGCCCAGCATGTGGGGGTCATGAAGGGAAGTGTTCTGTGAAAATTAGCATCAAATACAAGAATCTGGGGTGAAAGAGGAAAGAAATAAAGGGCAAAAGAGAAAGGTAGGCAGACCAGAGGGAACTGCTTTTCTCAATGCCACTTACACCATAGCTCTCAAGACTGGGGAGGATTACGTCCTCTACAGAGTACATGGGACCCCTTTGCACTCCAAAGCAAAAGCTTTTAATGCTTTTTCATTTCAACCATTCCTGGGTAGGAGCCAGCATTTGACCAAAATTGACACAGCCCATTTAAGTTACTATTTAGCTCATGCCTCTCTGTTTGTGCAGTATATTTGCTAAGGTCAATAGGTTAGAAAGGAGACAAATGCCAGGATGTGTTAGGATCTGGTCTGGCCTTCTTGTTTAACATACCCACCACCATGCAGTACTGCATACAGGAGCTCTTAACAAAACTCAGTGACAAGTTCAAGGTGGTCTTGGCTACTTGAACCATCTCAAGATCTATGCTTTATTTAGGACCAGGCACAACAATTTTAAAGATACAAGAATAGGTTTCTCTGATAATTTGTATTGGCTTTTACATGAAGACTTGATGGTGGGATTCGGTGGGGCTTCTGAACCACAGAATGTATAGTTGAACTTTTGTTTGTTTGTTTGCCTTTCTTCTATCAAGGAGACATATTTCAAGATCATATTAGATCCATCCCCAAATTTCAAAATCCAAGGAGAAAAAAATGTGAACATGTGTTTCACTTCAGAGTTACTGCGGGCAGTATTTTCAGTTTAGCTCCACTGGCACGTTTGTGTAAATCTACCAGTTTCTGAATGCTCTGTTGCTTATCTCGAGCATGCTGAACCAGGTTCAAGAAGCTAAGACCTAATAAAAGTAAAATGCCTCTGAAGCTCAAGTGTAATTGTCAGAGTCTGAGGCAGCTTTGCTAAAATGTGAATACAGTCAAAAGCTGCCCAGGAGATGGAAAACCAGTGGGCAGTCATGGAAACATGGGCCAAGCTACCGAATTCATCATCCTGGGGGTTCCAATACCATCATAATTTATTATAATTTTTTAATCCCCACAAAGCTTATAATTATAAGCCAGACACTAATGAGAACCCAAAATATAATTCCTTAAGAATCTAATTTTTAACTGATATCTGTAATTATTGTCTAGTTGTAAATCACAAGTCAATCATAAAATACACTTGGTGCTTGACTTTAATCTTCTGGAATCATTAAAAGACTAGAGGAAAAAAGCATAAAGGCATCCAGGTAAACTCAAAGTGCTAGTTTTATTAACATCTGAATTTAGGACAAATATTATATATTTTTGGAATAAACTGTAGGAATTCTCTTCATGAATAGTTTTTGGACCACAGCCTCAGCTAGAAGTGTATGGGAGATGGATAGCTATTCTTTCCTTCGCTCTAAGAGGCAGCTCTCTGTCAGGATTGCAACAATTCTAAATGTTGACGAGCATGTTCACTCTAACAGGAGCTTTTTGCCTGGCTCATTATGTAAATTATATTCATGTAATGCATCACTTGGGTATTCAGGTGCAAGCCCATGGTGTCTAATACAAGTCCTTCCTGTCAGGAGCGACAGCAATGTACATTTTCAGTAAAGATAACTGATCAGGGGGAAGAAAAAAAATAACTGCTATTTTCAGTCAGAACCATGGAAAGTGCCCTTAGTCCAGAAAAGATATGATGCCAGTCTAGGGCTGTAAAATACCTCTCTGACCTTATTATCCAGGCTCCTGCGTTAAATATAGTGGCTATAATAGAATCTGTATGCCCTAGTTTCTGACAGGTTGAATGTTGCTTAGTGAACCAGGAGTGAAAATGGTTGCCTGGATTCAAAGTAGAGATTATAGATCACTGACACTTCCTGGATATTGTGACCAGAAAATGCTGGTACAAAACAAGAGAGAGAGATAGCCCCTAAAACCAATAATTGGAGGGGTTTGTGTACATTTTATATTGCTGTGTTAAAAATTGCCTTCAAACTATTTATTTATCAGTGAGTCGGGAATCCGGACAGCTCACCTGGGTCTTCTGTTTCAGGGTCTCTTGAGCCATAAACTCTGTCACCTGTTTATAAGTAGGATCCAGTTAATCCTGGGTTTTGGAATGAATTAACCAGGTTTCTTATGGGAAATTTGTCACAAGATGCCATCTTATTAACAAGGCCAACTTCTTCACTCACACCAGCAAGGAAGGAGAGGGTGTACTCAGAAGACAGACATAGAAGCTGGTCCTCAGAAGTGATACCCCATTGCCTTTTCTTTAGGATTAAGTCACCACACTGAGAAGACTGTGGCTATTGAGAGGCAGAAGTGTTTTGAAACATTTTAGAATATTCCCTATCAAGGAAACTGTCATAGTACACCAGGAACCCAAATCTCTCAGCCTTACCATGACATACTTATCAAATTACCCAGTGAAACCCACAGGTCAACAGATGAAACAGTGTTGCTTTGGGTCTCTCTCTCTCTCTCTTTCTTTGTTCATGACTAGCAGGATATTTAATGGCCTTAGTCAAAGAAAGCATGTTGGCACAGGAGGAACTACCCTTCAACTCCAAATGAAACCAGAAAACAGTTCTTTCCAGAAAGGATATTTTGTTTTGAGTTTGTTGCTGTTGTTGTTGCTGCTGCTGTTTTATTTGAAACAGGGTTTTCCCTGTAGCCCACTGTAACTCACACTGTAAACCAGACTGGCCTCGAACTCACAGAGATCTGCCTGCCTCTGCATACCAAGTGCTGGGATAGAAGACATGCGCCACTATTGTCAGGCTGAAAACATTTTAATGTCGGGTGGTTTTATCACTGTAATATCTGGTAAGCTTCTTCTAGAAGTCTGAAGGAGAAAGATAACTTGGGATTCAAAAGATTGATGGTAACTGGAAAGCAAAGGGGCTAAAAGGGGCAGGGGCAGGGAAGTAGAAGATACACAGAAAGCAAGCAGGCTGCTGCAGCACAGGCCCCAGAGGATTGATGGATTGAATGGTCCTTGGAACTCTTTAAAATTAGCTGTGGCTTCCTGATAATGATCTAATGAGGCTGATGGCATCCATCCTTGGGAGAGGGTTTGAGGCTGCAAGTGTTGAGGAGTGCCTGAGAAGCGATATGCAAATCACTGGATCAAAGATGGAGCCCATGTGGTGCCAGGTAGGGGATGGGAACAGCATTTCTTCAAAACAGCTCTAAAAGCTTTACTCCTAAGTTAATAACACTTGTTGGAACAAAGCCATATTTCTCCTCTGTCAAATCTGCTTACTGAGTTGCCTTATAATAAAGAGTAAGAATGGCGATAGGTGGTGTTGAAATACCTTCAAGGTGTCTGCATCCAAGGGTGCTGGTACCCCAGTATACTGAACTGCAGATTAAGCAGAGAACCGATGACCAGGACTCCCCTGAAACCTGCTGCCCCCAAGTTCCAGCATGCACCAGATAAGTAACATTGCCAGAACCTGTTGTGAGAATTATTATCTGAACTGGGTGTGCATCATATAACACTGGCGCAGATCTTGTAAGCATAACTTTGTTTTTGTTGTCATTTTATAGTCATGTCAAGTGGCCTGAATTTAATAGAAAAAATACAAGGCCTCAGTGCAGAAACTTAATGTGCTAATGAATGCTTCAGAGCCCAGACAGGAAACAGAGTTCAAGTCACACCTGAGCTTGTAGTCTGATGCACACCAAGGCATTTCAGCATCAGTCATTGTCTTAGTCAGGGTTTCTATTCCTGAACAAACATCTTGGCCAAGAAGCAAGCTGTGGAGGAAAGGGTTTATTCAATTGATACTTTTCACATTGCTGTTCATCACCAAAGGAAATCAGGACTAGAACTCACTATAGGATGATGTCATTACACAAGTAAAGGCAGGTTCAAGATAGAACGATGCCTGTCATTGGACGAGAATGAAGGATGGGCCGGAGAAAAAGTTTTAGACAGAGGAGGAGACTAGAGCAAGGAGAGAGATGCAGCGGGTGGAGAGAACATGGAGGTGGATGTTCCTCTCTGCACACTTACAGGTTGTTATGAATATTCCTAAGGGTTGGATGTGTACAGGGCTTTGTATGTCTAGGTGGGCAATTGATGACACCTGCGTTGTCATGACACAGAGAACTGGGCGTAGGCCTGCGAGATTTAAGAAGAAACACATACTCGGGTCATTCATGTTGAAAGAGTGCAATACGAGCTTTACTCAGATTTCTTTATATACAAGAGGCAAAAACCGTGGAAGAATAATAGAGCAGGTGAGAATCTCCAACCAGGAAAAATCTGCATCATGGAAAGTCCTAGCCCCAAAATAGGGGCATAAATAACTTCTTAACAACAATGAGCTGAAAGGCTCAGTGAGGGGGAAGGGTCTCATGGAAAGTCCCAGCCCCAAATCATGGGCTGAGAGCAGTTGCCAAGGGTGTAAACAATTTCTTGCCATAGCAGACTGAAAGGCTCAGCAAGGGGGATGGGAAACACCCCAAGCTAGGGCCTAATAGGCAATTATATCTTATCAATTGGAGCAGAGGTTATTGTGTTGTGTGTTCTTTCACGTGGCGATTTAATTGAATTCAAGAGAGTATGTGGTGGCCAAAGACATGTGTATGTCCGCCATAGTGACTACCTGCCTTGGGAACTAGATGGGTAGAGAGATTGTTGCCAGGCTCAGAGAGAAGCTATCAGCAGTGTGATATGGAATAGAGCAAAGCAGATGAGAGGCTTTGCTGAATGAGATGAAGACATCTACCAGATATCTTGGGACACTGCAGTGCTGGATCTACTGTAGGGTAAAAGACACCATTTTTTATAATATTACAGCAACAACTCATCATACCTGAAGAAAGGAGAAGCAGTCTGTAAAGACTAAAATAAGTAAAAAGTCAGCTCAATGTCAGGAAGGAGTTACTTAAACATCACTAGGAAAAGGCAGATAGTTTAGCATGAGAGCTGATTGATATTATTAAGAAGGAAAAATAGAAAAACTTCAGCAATCTCCTGAGTAAGTGTTCTACGCTAATATAATTTTAATCCTGTCAGTATTAATGCAGACATCTCCCCAATTCTCAGTCCCTACACACAGGTACACACACACATGTGCATATGTGCACACACAAACATCTGCATAAATGCACACCCAGGCTTAGATATGCACACAGATATACACTTACTCATGTATTTGTGCATGTGGACACACATACATTCCCACACACAAACATACATACGAATATATCCCTACTCTCACATTGGCCCAGTCTCACCATCTCATCCTCATTTTCTTCTGCAGCACTGGAGCTCTGGCTTCTGAGTGGTGCAAAGAAAGCAGATGATGATGTCACTGTCTGTGGGGCTGCCTTTTCCCCTGGTTGTCTTCTACAAAACAACTAGTAGACTCCTGGAAAGACTTAATGTTTACAAACTTTATTCTTAATGCACTCTAAAGTACTTATAAATCTCCATTTTGCACACACACAAAGAATAACACTCACCATCTACAGCTCTCAGATTTGTTATGGGAAATAAATGAGATGATTCCCAGCAAGGTTGAGCAATGTATGGGCAAAGGAACTCCAACAAATAGTAGCTGTCACTGCAGTAGCATTCCTTCCTGTCATTATTCAGTTTTTGAATTCTGATTCTCCATAATCTTCTAGTTAGTTTGCCTTTTCAAAATGACATCCTTATTAAAGGAGAACAAATTTGAATAAACGATTCTCCATTTTTATATTTTTACTTTGTAGACAATGGAAGAGTGTGTTTAGATATTTAGGGTTAATTTAAAAAGAACTTAGTAGCTAACAGATACATAAAAAGACCTAACATTCCCAAAGATATTCTTGATAGTATCACAAAAAACATAACTCACAGCTAATAGTTAAGATACTTCAGAGAGTTGAAACCGTAGGGAGGAGGAGTTAGTACAGTGATTCTAAATGCAGCCTCTTTTGGGGAAGGTCAACACAGATTTTCCTTGCACCTCCTTTTACAACACAAAGGCCATGTGTATGACTCCCATTATAGTTCTAGGGAAAACATTATGGAATCTAAACAATATCTAGAGTGTATTTTATTCCTAATAATTAGAACTGGATGAATAGCAAGGATAAAAATATGAACCTATTCAAACTGAAATTGATTCATCTCTAACTGATCTAATGCAGTTTTCCAAAGAATAATTGATATTAAATAATCATAACTGCTAGTTTATGTCACAAAAGTGGCTTCTGACCCCTTTTTGCTAAGCAGCCTAACATCATCAATTAAAACGTCATTGCATAGTAACTCTGTATCATCTGAACCTCAGAAATTGTGACCTCAACTTTTCCATGAGAACAGAGTAAAAGGGGATATCATACTACCTAAAGTCAACATTCTGATTTGTGCATTCAGAGACTTGCATGTGCTAATCATATTGTTGAGTGATTGTTAAAAACAATATAAAGTCTTTGGGAAACTACAGCACTGCCCCAGGAGCAAACACTCCTTTTTCTTTCTGTACTCGTTTCTTTTAGCTATGGTTCAAGATCCCTGGATGGTAATATGGAGATATTACTTCACAGCTGAACTGTAAAATGCCCATGCTTAGAAATCCCTGGGAAATAGTCTATAGGAAAGAAAAACTTTGGGTTTGGACTGCACTTGGAATGGTATATTCATGTTTCACCAAGCCCATCTTAAAAGAATTTATGTGAGGATGGTTGCCTGTTACCTACAGGACTTGCAAAGGCTAACTGCTTGTTTCTCACCAGGGGCTCCTAAGTGCATACTACAGAAAATGTGATGGGGAATAAATCTTGCTACATGGAAGGTACAGGCAGAAAAACAGGGACATTTACCTTTGTCCACTAAAAAACTGTATTTCAAGACAGAAATTCATGTTCTAAATTGTTCACTGACTATCTGTTAGTAGCCGTGGCAAAAGGGGTGGGGGAATCTAACTACAAGAGGAGAGGAACTGGTTTGGCCAAGGTCACATAGCACACCCTGAAGTGATCCTCTCCTAAAAATCTTGGTCCTCCTACAAACAGACAGACAGACAAACAAAACCTCCAGGGGTGGCACCTGGTGTGATCCTCTTTACAATTTAGAGTCATGGGAATGAAGATAACTTTTGCTGGCATCATCCCTAATTTTCAGAGAACTAATTAGGTATATCCCTTCAATGATATTCTTGTGGCTAGAAATAGATATCACAGTGGCTTATGGAAAGATGTTAGAGTTATTTTCACGCGTGCAACACAGGAAAATGAGTATAAGGCCAAGTTACTATCGTACTGCTGTCATTTGATTGAAGGCCCACTAGAACCACATTTCTCCTTTCAGAACGACCTATGCTAATACTGATACCGATACTAATAATTAAGCGTAACTAATATAAACCTAATGACATATAATATATACAATAACTAAGACTGACAGCATCCTGGAGCTTTCAGTTCTATGCAGTAGTTTTATCATTTGCATACAGCCTTTGAATTTATTAGATGAATACAGTTCCCATATTATTAAGTGGTAAAGCAGAGAAACCGATGAATAAAGATCAAAGTAAATAAGAAAAAAGTACTCGTTGAATTTTTAATTACTTTATATACACAGAATTATAAATTCTTTCATTTGAATTTTATTGGCTACGTCAGGGAAGTCTATCCTTTGACTGCCTTTGGATTAAGCTCCATGTGGCGTGGCAGGAAGGGTGCCTATTTGTGTTCCTTGGTAATTGAACACTAAAAGGCATCAGCATTTCTGGGCTTTTTGTTTGTTTCTTTGTTGTTTGATTGTTTTGTGGTTGATGCTTCTAGGATGTGCATAAAGTATATGATTTATGAAGTCTTCTTACACACATTTCTGTATTCAAACCATGAAGTCTATGTCTACAAGGTTTTTATTTTATTTTATTTTTTTTAGGTTTATTTTGTTTTGAGTTTGTTTTGCCTTCATGTGTACATGTGCACCATATCCATGCATGATGCTCACAGATATCAAAAAGTTAAGGATAGCTGAGAACAACTACTTAGGTGCTGGAAAACCAACCCTGGTCTCCTTAAAAGCAACAAGTTCTTAATTCATGAGCCATCTCTCCAGCCCTTGACTGTGAATTCTTCAGGGACAGGTAACTTTTTGTTTTCTCCATTCTTTTTCTTCTTTATTTCATTATTTACATATATGATTTAATACTTCATGGGGTATGGTGCAGTAGCCCAATACATATAAACAATGTGTAATGATAAAACCAGGGTAGCTCATATTTTTATAGGCTTAAGAATTTATTGTGTGTGTGTGTGTGTGTGTGTGTGTGTGTGTGTGAAACCTTTATCTCTTCTAGTGCTTTATAAAATGAATAAAAAATTTTTACAGGCTGTTGACACCCTACTGTGCTATAGAACATTAGAATTTATTCCTTTTATGCAATTTCTATTATGAATTATCTATTTCATTTAGATAATCTTTTGAGAACAACTTTGGCTAAAAAGTATAACATTTAAGTCTGAAGTTTGTAATAAACACAGAAGTCACCATTATGACTAAATGGTAAGGGCACTCACTCATTTTGTATGCATTCTTGTCACATATGCCTGCATGTTCACATAGGCGTTTGTGTGTGCTCTCTTGCACATAAGCATATGTACATAAGAGGTAGACATCATATGTTGTCTTCTATTGCTTTCCACATTATTTTTAAGATACGGTCTCTTGCTGAATGTGGGGTTTGCTATCTTGCCAGCAAGCATCCTGTATCCATCTGTCTGCCCCCTGTGCTGGGGTTACAGATGTGTGTGCCTGGCTTTTTCTGGGTAGCTGGGGATCTGAACTCAGTTCTGCATCCTACAAGCACATTACCCATTGAAGCACATCTTCAGTTCTGAAACAGGCATTTATGCCAATGAACCAAGCAAACACTTCACCTCAGGTACAAATCTTCAGTGAGAAGAGTGAGGTTATCAATGTTACACAAACTATAATTCGTAGGCTGTATCACAATAAATGGGTATTGTTTGATTGAATTTTTAACCACTGAGTTCAAGAGCAATATTCACAGTGCACAACAAATTCTAAATTTCCCAGGATTTTACATAGGCTGACACGCATCTGGCTGCATGGGAGCATGAGTTAAATTTTCAATTCTTTGTTTTTAAAGATAAGAGATTTAGAGAGGGCTTGAGGTGTTGTGGGAGTTTAGTTTGAAAGCCTCTGTTTTCCAGTGACAGGAAAGTGGTGACTGGGTACTGGCATAGAGCATATGTGGGTTGCCCAGACAACAGTACTGACGTAACTGAGCACAATCCAAGAAAGTCCAGGCAGATTGTTGGTGCTCTCCATTACCTCTAGAGGTGGATGTGATTTATCTGGGCTCACTTCCTAACTTCTGAAAAGTTTTGCCATGAATATTTATAGCAAGGCTCCATTGACTGAGAGAATTTCCACTCTACTGAAATTACACCTCCCTGTAGCACGCCCCAGAGAGATGAGAAGAGAGATTTCCTGACCTTTTGGAAATAGCAGGCTACATAGGGACGAAGTACGGCTCAGTGAGGTTACCTGTGGGCTGCTAAGGCGTAATTACCTTCATGCTATCTCAGTGAAACAATTAGCACGCCATAGATTTGGTGCCAGGCTTGCCGTGGTTCTGAACTTTTGTGAAAGTATGACACTCCATTTTGAACTTGAATAATTTGTAAGTCTTACCAAGGTGCTAGAGAGGACCCCACACATTCCTGCTCCAGATGTGAACTCATTTACAGTAGTGCTTGCCGAATGAATGAGTTGTGGGTGTGAAGGTGCTAGACTTGAGTGATGGAAGTGTTTTGCTGATTAAAGAATGAGTGCTCTCGACACAAGCTCCCTGAGTCATTGGAAATGCAGCCAGCAGACAGCAGGATCTCAAGCCCTCTGGACAGAGGCTCAGGCCCTTCCTTCTCCCCGGCACCACAGCTGGTTAGTTTGAAAACTGAACACTAAGAAACAGGTTCCATCGACAGCTAGAGCATCCAAATAAAGGTGCAGTCGTGTCTGATGTGAGAGTCTAGAAGCAGTAGGCAAATGGAGGGAACCCTGGGTAAGCCTTCTTAGAAGCAGGTTCTGAGGACGTAATGAGAAAAGTAGCGGGAAAAGGTTTAGGTGTCAGTTGTGTTCAAATGCGCGACATCTATAGCCACTCCTGGGCAGTATATGCTTTTCCTCTTACAGTGAGCTTCTTCCACACCACTGATATTACGAGGTCCACGGCAACTGCAGCTCGCCCAGCTGTTGGGATGACAAGCTAATGAGCCGCCTACGTACACTGGTGTTTTAGGTGCAATCTGTAAAGAAAGCCTGCGTGTATTCCACTTGGCTAACATGCCTTTTAATTCAAGTCCTGATTTATTAAACACACACGAATGCACACACACACACACACACACACACACACGCAAGCACACATATACCCACATAAACATAACACACCTGTACATATTATCTCACATATACACACATGCACACACGTTCTTTCTCTCTCCCTCCCTCTCTCCATCTCTCTCTCTCTCTCTCTCTCTCTCTCTCTCTCTCTCTCTCTCACACACACACACACACACACACACACACACACACACGATAAGGAAATATGTTTTACTGGAAAGAAATACATAATAGCAACTTTTATAAATATTGCAAATAAAGAATTCAACGCTTTCCTATAAAATGAACATTAAAAAAAGGAACTAGAGATTGAGCACATCTAAAGTTATCTGACCTTAGCTAATAGGCCAAGGTGATTTTGCAAGTCATCTAATTTTCTCTTTTCATGTTACAAATCTACTTCAAGTGGCATTTATTTAATTTGGCTTGGTTCCGGACAAAATTTAAAAGGTAATTCTTGGGCTAAGCTACCATCTAAGCCTTAAGTATTAACTACTTATGGGCAGCATAGTGGCTCATTAAAGCTCAACTTTCTTTAAAGGACATTTCTGAATGACTTTAAAAACAAATAAGTAAATAATTTAAAATCCCATGAGAAATCTGCATAAACTTTCCTAGCATTATGTCTTCTTTATCAAAATTGGCTTGTTTTTGTATTGCCATGCAAATCAAAAGGTTTCTCTTTGAAATTTTTCTATGTACTTAATTTTAATCATCTTTCAGCCTACTCTCCTCCCTCTTCTCCCTGCCCCATTGGCATAATCCCCCACTTTCCTATCATGTTTTCTACCATGCTACCCACACACTTCCCTAAAAGCCTCTTTCTTCGCTATCTCATAGGCCCTTTCCTAGTTTCTTGGCCTTTACCACACTCATTCCTGCACAAACACTCACACATAAAAACAAAATATTGGGTCACACATGACAGAGAACCTGTATTAATCAGTTTCCTGAGCCTGGGTCACGTTGATGAACATAATACTTTATATTTCCATTTATTCCCCTGAAACTTTCATGTTCATCACCCACCCATGATCTGTTGATAGATATGTAGGCTGATTCCATTTCCTTTCCATTATGAAGAAAGACACAAGAAACGTGCGTGTGGAAGTTTCTCTGGGTGGGATATACAGTGCTCAGTTATAGCTGGGCCATGTAATAGTTTTGCTTGCTTTACAAAACCTTCCACATGGATTTCTACAGTGGCCACAGTCGTGTACACCCTTCCCATTAGTGGATAAACAGCCCCTTTCACCATAACTTCACAAGTGTATACCCTTTCCATCAATGAATAAACACCCCCTTTTCACGGTATCTTCACAGGGGTACACCCTTTCCATCAGTGAATAAGCACCCCCGTTTCACCATATCTTCACAAGCACTTCATTGCCGTTTGTCGCCTTGGCCCTCTCCATTTGGACTCAGGAGAAATGGAATCCCAAAGTTGTTTTAATCAGAATTTCTCTAATGAGTAAAGATGGCGAATGGTAATTTTTTACTTACTATTTATACTGTTCCTTTGGAAAATTTTTAGTTCACTGGCCCATTTACTGATTAGTTGTTGTGGGGTTTTGTTTTGTTGTTGTTGCGTTTGGTGGTGGAGTTATATTTAATATTTGGAGTTCTTTATACATTCTAGCTAGTAGCCCATGTTTGATGTATTAGACATGCATCACCGAAGTATTTTCTCCTGCTCGGCAGAGTACCTCTTCCTTCTGTTTCTTTTACTATGCAAAGGCTCTTAATTTTCTGCAGTCCACTTCGCTAGCTTCAGGATATTTGGTGTGCTTAGGTTTTGCATATCCTATATCCAGAAATGTTTCCCTATGGAACCTTCTGGAAGGTTCACTATTTCAGCACTTAAATTCAGGTCTTTGATCTGCTTGAATTGATTTTTGCACAGGTGAGCAGTATGGATCTAATTCCATTCTTCTACAGGTAGATAACACATTTTGTCAGCACCATTTGTTTAATAGGTTGTAAATTTTTGACAGCCACGTGTCAAAGCTCCGTGGCTATTTCTTCATCATCTATTATGTTCCATTGATCTACATGTCTAGCATGATCTAGCATGCTTCCTTTGTCTATGGCTTCTTATAGCTCTGCAGTATGGTTTCGGTTCAGATATTGTGATACTTTTGGCAGCATTCTTTGTGCTTAGAATTGCTTTGGATATCCACGGCCTTTTGTATTTCCATATCAATTTTAGGATTCTTTCTCTGGTTCTATAAAGAATGTGTTTGAAATTACAATGAAGGTTTCATTGAATCTATAGATAACTCTTAGTAGTATAGCCATTTCCAATATTAATTCTGCAGTCAGAAATATGGCATGTGTGGCGGGGTGGGATTTCATTTATCTACTGCTCTTCTTTCTCTTTTTCTAATGCATGAAAGTTTTATTTATAGAGGTCTTTTATCTTCTGTTTATTCTTAAGATATTTTACTTGCTATTTTAACCTAATATGAATAGGGTATTTTCCCTAATTTTTTATCAGCAAGTTAATTTTTTTATATATTGGACATTTTAATCAGATCTAAATGTTTCTGGCAGAGTTTACGGGCTCTTTTAAATTGGAAACTATGCTATCTGTGAATAGCAATAGTTTGATTCTTCCTTTTCTATTTTAATCCCTTTACATCTTTCACCTGTCTTAATGCTCTAGCTAATACTTTAAACATTTTATTGAATAAAAGTTAAAACATTAAACATACCTATCTTGTTTCAAAGATTAGACAAAATGGTCTCTGATATTCCTCATTTAGTATAATGTTGGCTGTAGATTTGTCATATATAGACTTTATTATGGTAAATGCCTTCACTGAACTATTCCTAGCCCTTTGGGAACTTTGCTATGAAGCAGGTTGAATAGATGGAAACTGACTTGTCTCCATCTATTGAGTTGTTCCTGTTATTTCTAGACTGAAGTTTAATAATATAGTATATTGCATTTATGCTATATATGTTGAGCCAATCTCAGATCCATAAGATGAAACCAATTTGGACGTCATGTATGATCTTCAATACTTAGTTGCAATTTTTTGCTTTTATATTTACCAGGGAAATATGTCTATAGTTTTTGTTTTGGGTTGGCTCTTTATACAGTTTTCCTGTTGATAAACCAGCCTGACTCAATCTTAATATCAATAGTCACGTTGCTACAAAACAAAGTAAGTTTGTTTCTGCTTTCTACAAAACCTAACTTTCTGTGTCTTAGAACTTGACCACACCTTCCTGGAATTCGATTTGGTCTGTATCTGATTGAGTCCTGGTCTTTACTTACCCTCATAAGATAAGATATTTTGCCAAATAATTTTGAGATGTTCTGCCAAGTTCCTACAGAATAAAAAATTTTCTGTAAATCCCCCAATCCCTGAAAACCCCAGTCTGGCAGTTTTTGAGCTTTATAAACTCCATTCTCTCCTGTGTTCAATGCTATTTTCTCAATTCTCACTTCATGGAGATAGTCCTGTATGACGGAAAATAAATCTTGCTTAATTCAACCAAAAATAAATAAATAAATAAATGTGCCAGTGGTCTCTAACAGTGCCAGGGCAACACTGGCTTCGCATTGTTCATTTGTTAGAGAATCACTGACTCTGTGGGATGAGCTTCAGAGTGTGATGGTTATTCTTGTCTGTCAACTTGAATTAAGTAAATTTTTTGATGGAGAGCACACCAATGGGCGACTTCTTGCTTAATTCGATGTAGGAAGATCCACCTCTAATCCGGATCTGGAGGTGGGAAGACACATCAGTACCTGGATTTTGAGGCAGAAAGACACACTTTTAACCTGGGCCACATCTTCTGTTAGCAGCCCATATACGGGACACGGAAGATGAAAGCTTTCTTTCTTCACCCGTTTGCTCTTGTTCTCACTAGCAAGTCCGTCCCTTCACTGGCATTAGAGCTACCTCTTCAGGGTTCCAGCCACTACTGATGAGCAACTGAGCCATCCAGCCTCAGGGACTGAGTAACTTCTGGATTCTTGGATTTTCTGTTGATATCCAGCCATCATTGTATTCACCAGCCCATAGCCTGTAAATTATTCTTGCAAACCCACCTCCACCTCTCTCGCCCTCTCTGTTTCTGTCATACACACACGCACACACACACACACACACACACACACACACACACACACACACACACACGTATATGTATACACACACATGTATATGGAGAGAGAGAGAGAGAGAGAGAGAGAGAGAGAGAGATTCATTCTATGAGTTCTATTATTCTAGAGAACTCTTACTAATATAGGAGTGTCCTTCTCTTTCCTTCTACTTTATGCAACAGTGTGAGAAGTACTGGTAAAAGATCTTCCTTCATCACTGAGCCCTTTTGGACCTGGACTTTATTTTTTTCAGAGATTTTTTTATTTTAACACACATGCAGGAGCTGGTAGGGGGTAAAAAATGGACATTAGATGCCCAGGAATGGAATTACAGGTAAGTGCTGGGAACCAAACTGAAGTCATCTGCAAGACAGTAAGACATCTTAACCACTAGAATATCTCTCCAGCTTTTTTAGTGTGAGTACTCACAGGCATAAAGCTTCCTTTAAAGATTACCTTGAGCATATCCCAAAGTTTCCGCCATGCTGTTTTTATTTTAATTTTATTCTGGATTTTTAAGAACCTCTTTCCTTATCTTTCAATGACCTACTGTGGTGGTTCAAATATGCTTGGCCCAGGGACCAGTAGGAATGGCTATGTTGGAGGAAACACGCGATTGTGGGCATGGACTTTAAGTCCCTTGTCCTATAACCCTGGAAGTCAGTCTGCTCCTGGCTTTCTTTAGATGAGGTCTTCCAGCCTCAAGATCTATATCACAGGTGTGTCCTCCATTTCTGGCTTGTACTTTGTTCCAGATGTAGTCAAGTTAACAACTAGGAATAGCCCCACTATTCATTCAAAATTGTACTATTCAACCTCCAAGTAGCTATTTCTGAAGTTAGTCTTGTTATCTCTTTCTGGTTTTGTTCCATTGTAATCTAATAGGGTACAGAGAAATATTTCAATTTTTATGCTGTGTGGCTTATAATGTAATCCATTTCAGGAAAAGAATGTGTATTGCCCATGTTGGAAATAATGTTGCGTAAATACTAATAAATCTAGTTGACCTGCATTGTAACCGATCTACGAATTTTCTTTGCTGACTTTTGGGCTGAAAGACTTACTTTGATGTGAGAGTGGGATTCTGGAGACTTCCACTAAGATTTTGTCAGCTTCTATGTGATCTTTCATGCTTTTTAGTTATGAATTGGGAACCCAATATTCTGGGCAAAAATATTTACAATATTACAATAAATATCCTCTTGATATACTGTTGTATTTATTAATACAGGCTGGTCCTCTTAACTTTCTCTCATTAGTTATTATTGCACGTCCCCTTTATTAGAAAAAAACTACTCGGGTTGGGGATTTAGCTCAGTGGTAGAGCGCTTGTCTAGCAAGCACAAGGCCCTGGGTTCGGTCCTCGGCTCCGGGGGAAAAAAAAAAAAGAAAGAAAGAAAAAGAAAAGAAAAGAAAAAAACTACTCATCTAGCTTGTTTGGGGCTTCCACTTTCTTCATAGTTTAATTCCCAAACTTTGGCTCATGACATTTGGGTGTCTTTTAGTCAAGTGAGTTTCTTGATGACAAAGGATAGTTGGGTCTTCTTTAACCTAGCCAGTCTGTGTCTTTGATTAGTAAGTTAAAGTTATTTGCATTTCAGATTATTATTAAAAAGGGTTTGCTATCACTGATGATTTTGGTAGTTGTTCTTCTGTTTGGTTGGTTCACTGGTGCTCTCTGACTTCTTTCCTAGGTGCACTGGTTGTTTGCTGGATTTTGCCCTGTTGGGCCTGATTCATGCATTTTCCAATTATCATCTGTTCCTCTCCAAAAATGAACCCTTTCTTGTGTTTATAAGTGAGAAATTGTTTTCTTCTTCTGCATATAATATTTTTTAGGAATTATTTGTATTATTATCTTAGTTTTCATAAACTTGTGTTGTCCTTAAAAAAAAGGAAAAAAATCCTCTTATTTCTCCATCAATTTCAATAGCTAACTAGACATAGTAATCTTGGTCAACAGTTACTTACTTTTATAATTGAAATATATCTGTCCATGTTTTCCTTACTCTTAGTGTTTTTGACTACAGATCTGATTTTATGCTGATATTTTGCCCTTCTATGTTATTTTGCAGTAAAGTATTCCCATAAAGATTTTCGTATGATTTCTTTGTTTTTTTTTTCCTGACATCTTAGTATGATGTCCTGCAGAGAGGTCTTCTCAAGTCATGTCTATTTGGAGTTCTAAATACTTCTTGTGTTTGCACATATGTTTCTTTCTCTGAGCTTGGGAAATTCTCAATTATCATATCATTGAATATGTTGACTTTATCATAGCTCCATTCTCAACCCTATGAAATTTTAATGTAATACCTTGAATGCATTCCATACTTCTGGGAAATTTTGGTCATGTTTGTTATTTTTCTTCTGCATCATTGTCTCAAACCTGTCCTCTACCCATGAAATTCATTAATTTGCTTGGGTTTATCAATTCATGATATTCTATGGTTTTTGTTTGTTTTCTTTTAAATGATTTATCTTTTGTTTCCAAAATGTCTTCTTCTTCCCTTTTTTAGCATCTCGGTTTACTTGCTAGATTTTATATAAACACAAATAAGCAATAGAATAAAATAGAAGATACTATATTCTCAGTCAACACTTCTTGATTTGGAGAGGGCCTGCCCCCTCTGTTTGTTTTTGTTCATTCGGACTCTGCACCAAGTTCTAGAGTCTGTCTCCAGCAGGAGGTTCATTCTCTTCCATGTTCTGCTATGTTCTTCTGGGATCCCCTTTCTCCTTAAGGTAGCAATGGGAGTAAAGGGATGATGAACGTTCTAAATTTATCAACCTTAGGGTCACTTCTCCTTCCTCTGCATCTGAGTTCATGAGTTGCAAAGGAACTGTCCTGGGCTTTGGGTTTCAGGTAAACTGAGGTCAGCCTCTACCAGCACTTTCCTTGTTTCCACAACCTAATTAATCTTCTCCAAATGACTTTTACTAAGTTGATTGCAGTCTACCCCGAAGGTAGTTTCTGTTTAGAGTTGAATAAAGTGAAGGTGAAGTGAAGTGAAATAGTGATTTATTAATAACTCAAGAAAAATCATAGGCGCAGTGCCTTACCATACAACCTGGATAATGTAACACAAAAATAGATTACCCTAAAGGTAGCTAAACAATTATAAATGTTTGTTGTTCTTGATAAAATTGAACGTAATGTAAAACGTGTTCATAGTTGGTTTTACTACTATAACAATGTAATACATAAAAGATTCTGGATGGGCTACAAAATAAACAGTGGTAGCAATTTTATCCACAGGATAAAAATGGCAAAATCAAACTTTTAAAATTTGGTTATTTGTTGACATTTCTTAAATATTAAGTACCCCTGTGATTTTATATCTGAAATAAGTTATTACTCATATACCCATTTTGGAGGGAGAACAGTATTTCCATGATTCTCAAAATGTCATCACCTACAACTAGAGAAAATGGACATTCTGGAAACACTACTTCACTACTCAACAAAGGCAGGAGCATGAGCTCAGGTGTGATTCCAAGTCTCAGGTTTTGTTCTCTATTTTATTACTAGTTAGCCTTCTATTGGAGACAAGAGAAGAAAACTTAACATTCACCCTACAGCCAGATGGTGACCAAGTTTAGGAATTACATAGCCTCAGGAATAAAGAAATGGCTATGTGTGTTGGGGACAAAATGGTCATCTTTCTATCAGGACATCCTTTTTCTTTTTTACTTTGTGAAATGAGGATGTATTAACAGACTTCATTGTGACATTTCTACATACGCATAGAATCCACTTTGATCTAATTCCTCCTGTTTATACTCTTCCTTCTTTGTTGTTTCCCTTCCATGTTTCTAGTCATAGATCTTCCACGTCTACATTCTCTTTCCTCCCTAAATTCCACATATGAAAGCCAGCATTGGAAACTTGCCTTCAGGAAGTTGACTTATACTGCTTCACTTAGTTTTCTCTTTCATTCATGTTTCTGCAAAAGATACAACTTAATTCCTCTTTATGGCTGAATAAAACTCCAGCACATATGTCTGCAGGGGGAGGAGGTGGTCAACACATCCCCACATATGCTTGTCACCCAGTGATCTATTGATGGGCATCTAGGCTGACCTATAATGTGGCTATGCTGAGTGGAGCTGACTTTGCTTCTATTAAAGACATGTCCAGAGGTATAGCTGGATCATGAACTGATTCTGAATTTGAATAGCTGATGGTTTTAGTTTATTTTCTATCAAGAGTTCTTCATGATTGATTTATTAGTTGTCAAGACAAACTGAATAGCACTGAAGCTTAATCTTACAAATATTTTTCAGTAAATCTTTTGAACTTATATAAAAAGAAAAGAAAGAGGGCAAAAAAGGAGCCTAAAGTAGAGGAGGAAGCTTTGTTTTTTGTTTGTTTGTTTGTTTTTTTGTTTTCTTTTTGTTGAAATGTGAACTGATGTTTCCAGAATGAGATATTGCCCACTGGAAAAATTCCCAAAGGTCTAATTCCAATACCAACTGTAATCGCTTTTCACTTGTTTTGTTTTGGGGGCAGGATCTTATGTTCTAGGCCAGACTGTGTAGCCCAAGCTAGGCAGGAATTCACAACTATGCCCATATCTCACCCACCTGCCCCCAATTAGGAGCCACTGCATTTGCAAAATTACCATTTTCATGATCTAGTCATACTAATAACTCCTATGTTTTCAATTCCAGAACAAACCTGTCTCCTGGGTTTAGGACACCTCATTGGCACAGGTCTATGTGACTTCCTTACTTAGATGCGGTAACAGGCTTTGTTTTACTTCTCTCACATCCACCATGTGACAGATATGTCAAATATCTAACTGCCAGTAACTCAGAGTGTGGACTCATTTAGAGATAGGGTCTTTACAAAGGGAGCCAAGTTAAACAAGGTCCTTGGGCTAGATCTTAACTAGCATGACTGGCTTTCTCATAGAAAGAGAAAATTTAGGTACAGAGATAGCCACATGAGTAGAAAAGACTATGCACATAGTCAGGGTGCTTGTATCTGTTGTCCCTGTTTTCTTTCTTAGGTTCCATCTCCAGGATTCCCTCAGATGTGCTTTCTTTATTGCTTCTATTTCCATTCTCAGATCTTAAACAGTGTTATTTCATTTTCCTCACCATCTAACTGGCATGATGCAGCCAAAAGTGCTTAAAAGCACAAAAGTTTGTTAGCAATTGCCAGAAGATGGGACCAAATCTTTCTGAGGGTTAGCTACTAGCAACAACACACACACACACACACACACACACACACACACACACAGAGAGAGAGAGAGAGAGAGAGAAAGAATTTATCATACTGACATTTATTTCAAGTTCTAGCTTTTATAACTGTAAGATAATTAATTTTTATTTTAAGCCTGTCATGCTGGGTATTTGATAACATCTCTGAAAAACCAAAATGGATGCCAGAAAGTCATTCTAACCCTAAGGTGGCCCCAGCCACACACTTCTGCACACTTTTCTCTGTTGCTGGGAATTTCCTCTGCTATTTACCAACACCAAACAATTTAGTGTCATCCTCCACTCCAATTTTTTTCTTTCTGTCCCTCACTAAGTCTATCCTCAAAGCACAGTACTACTGTGCTGCAATCTCCTAAATATAAAGCATTGGAGTACCTCCCAAAGAGACAGTCTAGAACTTAATCCAATTACAAAGGCTTCCATATTTATTTTAGACATGTGAAGATTCCTAAATTTATGTTTATGAGTATGTACATGTACATATACCATTTTTATTTATGTAACATCATGGAAATTATTGAAATAAGTGGCTAAAACTTCCACAATATTATCACTCCAGATCCCATGTCTCAATTACCATTTATCTAGATCCACACTGCACAAATATGTTTTTCCAGAAACTATCACCCATGGTAGAGTTATACTGGCAACCCAAAAATATATTCCCCACGGATATCTTCTAGAAGCTCCAGAACTTCCAAGGATCCATGAGCAGAAAAATAAATATATGCTCTGCCTGGGCCCAGAGCTGAAAATCATTCGCTAGGAGTGCTGACACACTTAAGAGCAGAGTTAAGACCACTGCTTCTACTGTGAGGGACCTACCTGGAGCCATCAAAACACATGAACTCAGGAGCAGTCTGGGAGACGAAACTTCCGGTTTCAGCCTGTACCCAGAGTTGACCCGGTCCCAAATTCCATCGAGAGAAATCTAGTCTCCAGAAGTGATGACACATAGACTAACAGGAGGTCAAAGCCACTGTCAGAGACCGTAAGATTAGCTAACACCAGAGACAACCGGATGGCAAGAGGCAAGTGGAGAAACCTAAGCAACAGAAACCAAGACTTGGCATCATCAAAACCTGATTCTCCCACCAAAGCAGACACTGGATATCCCAACACACCAGAAAAGCAAGAATTGGATTTAAAATCATATCACATGATGATGGTAGAGGACTTTAAGAAGGACATAAATAACTCCCTTAAAGAAACACAGGATAATGCAGGTAAACAATTAGAAGCCCTAAAGAGGAAACACAAAAATCCCTTAAAGAATTATAGGAAAACACAATCAAAAAAAGTGAAGAATTTGAACAAAACCATCCAGAATTTAAAAATGGAAACAGAAACAATTAAAAAAGTCACAAAGGGAGACAAACCTGGAGATAGAAAACCTAGGAAAAAGGTCAGGTGTCACAGATACAAGCATCACCAACAGAATACAAGAGAAGTAAGAGAGAATCTTAGGGGCAGAAGATATCAAGGAAAACACTGACAAAAAATTGTCAAAGAAAATGTAAAATGAAAAAAACTCCTAACCCAAAACATCCAGGAAGTCTAGGACAAGATGACAAGATCAACCTAAGGATAATAGGTATAGAAGAAAGCAAAGATTCCCAACTTAATGTTAAATATTTTCAACAAAATTATAGAAGAAAACTTCCCTAACCTAAAGAAAGAGATGCCCATAATACTACAAGAAGCCTACAGAACTGCAAATAGATTGGACCAGAAAATAAATTCCTCCTGTCACATAATAGTCAAAACACCAAATGCACAAAACAAATAAAGAATATTGAAAGCTGTAAGGATAAAAGACCAAGTAACATATAAAGGCAGACCTATCAATATTACACCAGACTTTGAAAAGCCAGAAGATCCTAGACAGATGTCATACAGACCCTAAGAGAACAAAAATGCCAAACCAGGCTACTATATCCAGCAAAACTTTCAATTAACATAGAATAGAAATCAAGATAGTCCATGACAAAACCAAATTTACACAATATCTTTCTACAAATTCAGCCCTACAGATGATAATACATGGAAAACTCCAACACAAGGAGGGAAACTACACTCTAGAAAATGCAGGAAAGTAATCTTGCAACAAACCAAAAAGAACAGAGCCACACAAAAATAATTCCACCTCTAACAACAAAAATAACAAGAAACAACAATCACAATTCCTTAATATCTCTTAATGTCAATGGACTCAATTCCCCAATGAAAAGACATGGACTATCAGACTGGATACATAAAGAGGACCATTTTGCGGTATACAGGAAACATACCTCAGAGACAAAGACAGACACTACCTCAGAGTAAAAGGCTAGAAAACTTTTACAAGCAAATGGTCACAAGAAACAAGATGGATTAGCCATTTTAATATCCAGTAAAGTTGACTTTCAACTAAAAGTTATTAAAAAAATGTAAGGAAGGACACTTCATATTCAACAAAGGAAAAATCTACCAAGATGAACACTCATTGTGAATATCTATGCTCCAAAGGCAAGGGCTCCAACATTCATAGAATAAACCTTACTAAAGCTCAAGGCACACATTGTACCTCACAGAATAATAGTGGGAGACTTCAACATCCCACTGTCAGCAATGGAAAGATCAGGGAAACAGAAACTAAACAGAGACACCAAGAAACTAACAGAAGTTATGAACCAAATGGATTTAACAGATATTTATAGAACATTTCATCCTAAACAAAGAATTTACCTTCTCCTCAGCTCCTCATGGTACCTCCTCCAAAACTGACCATATAATCGGTCACAAAACAGGCCTCAACAGATACAAGAAGACTGAAATAATCCCATGCATCCTATCAGATCACCACGGCCTAAAACTGGTCTTCAATAACAATAAGGGAAGAATGCCCACATATACGTGGAAATTGAACAATGCTCTACTCAATGATAACCTGGTCAAGGAAGAAATAAAGAAAGAAATTAAAAACTTTTTAGAATTTAATGAAAATGAAGGTACAACATACCCAAACTTATGGGACACAATGAAAGCTGTGCTAAGAGGAAAACTCATAGCGCTGAGTGCCTGCAGAAAGAAACAGGAAAGAGCATATGTCAGCAGCTTGACAGCACACCTAAAAGCTCTAGAACAAAAAGAAGCAAATACACCCAGGAGGAGTAGAAGGCAGGAAATAATCAAACTCAGGGCTGAAATCAACCAAGTAGAAACAAAAAGAACTATATAAAGAATCAACAAAACCAGGAGCTGGTTCTTTGAGAAAATCAAAAAGATATATAAACCCTTAGCCAGACTAGCCAAGAGGCACAGAGAGAGTATCCAAATTAGCAAAATCAAAAGTGAAAAGAGAGAGATAAAATCTGAATCTGAGTTAATTTTAAAAAAAATCATCAGGGGGTTGGGGATTTAGCTCAGTGGTAGAGGACTTACCTAGCAAGCACAAGGCCCTGGGTTTGGTCCCCAGCTCCAACAAAAAAGAAAAAAGAAGAAAAAAAAATCATCAGATCCTACCACAAAAGCAGATATTCAACAAAACTGGAAAATCTGGATGAAATGGACGTTTTTCTAGACAGATAGCAGGTACCAAAGTTAAATCAGGATCAGATAAATCATTTAAAGAGTCCCATAACTCCTAAAAAAATAGAAGTAGTTATTAAAAGTCCTCCAACCATAAAAAGTCCAGGACCAGATGAGTTTAGTGAAGAATTCTATCAGAACTTCATAGAAAAACTAATAGCAATACTGTCCAAACTATTCCACAAAATAGAAACAGAAGGAACACTACCCAATTCCTTCTATGAAACCACAATTACATTTATACCTAAACCACACAAAGACCCAATAAAGAAAGAGAACTTCAGACCATTTTCCCTTATGAATATCGACGCAAAAATACTCAATAAAATTCTTGAAAACAATCTCCAAAACACACTAAAACAATTATCCATCATGATCAAATAGGCTTCATCCCAAGGATGCAGGGATGCTTCAATATATAGAAATCAATCAATGTAATCCACTATATAAACAAACTCAAAGAAAAAACACATGATCATTTCATTAGATGCTGAGAAAGCATTTGACAAAATGCAACACCCCTTCATGTTAAAAGTCTTAGAGAGACCAGGAATTTAAGGTCCATATAAAAGCATCATACAGCAAACTAGTAGTCGACATCTAACTAAATGGAGAGAAACTTGAAGCAATCCCACTAAAATCAGGGACTAGACAAGGTTGCCCACTCTCTCTCTCCTTATTCAATATAGAACTCTAAGTCCTAGCCAGAGCAATCAAACAACAAAAGGAGGTGAAAGGGATACAATTTGGAAAGGAAGAAGTCAAAATATCACTATTTGCTGATGATATGATAGTATACTTAAGTGACCCCAAAAATTTCACGAGAGAACCATGAAGCCTAATAAACAACTTCAGCAAAGTGTCAGGGTATAAAATTAACTCAAACAAACCAGTAGCCTTCTTCTACATAAAGGATAAACAGGCTGAGGAAGAAGTTAGTAAAATGACACCCTTTACCATAGTCACAAATAATATAAAATACCCCAGTGTGACTCTAACTAAGCAAATGAAACATCTGTATGACAAGAACTTCAAGTCTCTGAAGAAAGAAATTGAAGAAGATCTCAGAAGACGGAAAGATCTCCCATGCTCATCAATTGACAGGATAAATATTGTAAAAATGGCCATCTTGTCAAAAGCATTATACAGATTCAAGCAATCCCCATCAAAATTCCAACTCAATTCTTCATAGATTTAGAAAGAGCAATTTGCAAAGTCATTTGAAATAACAAAAAACCCAGGAGAGCAAAAAATATCCTCAACAGTAAAAGAACTTCTCAGGGTATCACCATCCCTGACCTCAAGCTTGATTACAAAGCAATAGTGATAAAAACTGTATCGTATTGGTACATAGACAGGCAGGTAGATCAATGAAATAGAACTGAAGACTCAGACATGAACCCAAACACTTATAATCATTTGACTACCCTGATATTCTACCTCACACCATTCATATTGGCTAAAATCAAAAAGTCATGTGACAAGAGATGCTGGTCAGGATGTAAAGAAAGAGGAATAACCCTCCATTGTTGGTAGGATTGCAAACTAGTACAACCACTCTGGAAATCAATCTGGAGGTACCTCAGAAAATTGGACATAGTACCACTTTAGGACCCAGCTATACAACTCCTGGATATATACCCAAAAAAAGCTCCAACATATAAGAAGAACACATGCTCCACTATGTTCATAGCAGCCTTATTAATAATAGTCAGAAGCTGGAAAGAACCCAGATGTCCTTCAACAGAGGAATGGATACAGAAAATGTGGTACATTTACACAATGGAGTACTACTCAACTGTTAAAAACAATGACTTCATGTAATTCATAGCCAAATAAGTCGAACTAGAAAATATCATCCTAAGTGAGGTAACCCAATCACAAAGAAACACACATGTATGCACTCACTGATAAGTGGATATTAGCCCAAAATCTCAAATTACCCAAGATACAATCCACAGATCACATGAAGCTCACGAAGAAGGACGACCAAAGTGTGAATGCTTCAGTTCTTCTTAAAAGGGGGAACAAAACTGTTCATAGGAGGCGATATGAAGATGAAGTTTGGAGCAGAAACTGAAGAAGTTGCCATTAAGAGCCTGCCCCATCTGGGGATTCAGCCCATATACCTACAGCCACCAAACACAGACAATATTGCTGATGCCAAGAAATGCATGCTGATAGGAGTCTGATATAGCTGTCTCCTTAGAGGCTCTGCCAGAGCATGGCAAATACAGAGGCAAATGCTAGCTGTCAACCAGTGAACTGAGAACGGGGTCCCCACTGGAGGAATTAAAAAAAGGATTGAAGGAGATGAAGGGCCTGAAACCTCCTAAGAACAACAATACCAACCAACCAGAGCTCCCAGGAACTAAATCACCATCCAAAGAGCACACATGGACAGATCCATGGCTACAGTTGCGTATGTACGAGAAGACGGCCTTGTTGGGCACCAATGGGAGGAGAAGCCCTTGGTCCTGCCAAGGCTGGATCCCCCAGTGTAGAGGAATGTCAGGATGGGGAGGCAGGAAGGTGGGTGTTTGTTTTTGGGGACCACCCTCATACAGGGAGTTTGAGGGGAGATAATATAGGGGGTTTATGAATGGAAAACTGGGAAAGGGGATAACTAACATTTGAAATGTAAATTAAATAAAAACAATAAAATAAATATACTATATATCTCTTTACTTCCTGGCCTATGGTTATAGTTAGCAATCACCAATTAAAAGATCCATCCAAAGGCACTGACTTTAAATTTGATTGTGAATACACTCAACCATGTAGCAATTATTTGCAAAAACATTCAAATAAATGTCTCTATATAAAGACATAACATGCATATGATATGCATTTAAATCCTATTGTATGGAATGTCTAAATATGATCAAAAGATGATGAATGATAGATGATAGATGAGAGTGAAATTTCTCTGTATTGGTTATTCTATGCAGAATAAGATCTAGGAAGATTACTCTATCTCCATGACCGTAGCATGTCTTGAACATTGGCCAACATTTGTTGACTGAAAACCATTCAATTCAATAGGTGTTATTTTTAGAGAACAAAATGCAATTTAGCAAAGAAAACTCAAAAGCCAGACGCTCGTGTGAAAGTCTGCTAGACCACAGAGGCAGAGGAAGCACCCAACTGACCTTCCTCCTCCACCAATATCCCAGACGGAAAAGGCTCCTCCTTCTCCACTCTGCTTTAAACACCCTTCAACTCAAAGACCCTTCTTTCTCTTTCCTGTGTTTTCTTATGTTCACTCTCTATCAGTTGGTTACTTGTTCTGCCTCTCGACTTATCCTTGACTTTATTTAGTCCTTGTGTACAGAAAGCTCATGGGTTAAAGGTGTGTGCTGTGACTGAGTCACACCAAAACACTATTTGTTGTTGGTGGTGGTGGTGTTTTGTTTGTTTGTTTTTTTTTTTCATTTAAAATCTTTGGATTCACCGTGTGATCAAATATCCTGAAACAAATAGAAATGTGTTAAATGGAGAAAGACAACTGACTTTCCCCACCCTTGTACAGTCCAGAGTCCCTGACATAGGGATTGGTATCACTAAAGTGTGCAGGTCTCACTCAATTAGTGGAATTAAGACAATCCTTCATAGACATGCCACAGGCTAACCTGACTTAAGCCATTCTTCAATAAGACTCTTTTTACAGATAATCCTAGACTACTGTCAGGCTAAAAGTTGCCTGACCATCACAATGCACAACCAGAGTACAGATGTACTTTTAGAGGAATAAACAAGTAAAATCATTTCATCACCACTTGTAAACTATTAGTAAAACTTTCAGAAAAAGAATATGGGGAAAAAATCCAAAGTGAATGCTCTTTTTTTTTACATGTGTACATGGTATATGGTATTCAGAATTGTGGGTCCCCTGCCCCCAATCCACCCTTGTGCACCAGTGGTCTCAGGGTGCAGAAGAGTTCAGGATCAGGGCCTGGGACAATGGTGAGCACTGTGGGTGTAACAGACCCAACTTTAAATGACCCAGAAACTATGGGAGGGCAGCTCAGTTACTGAAACAGGGGGCCAAGATTATGTAGTTCAAGACAAGGGGGAGGGGAGGAAAAAGGACAAGTGAGAAAATGCACCTAATTTGCATATTCAATCCTGATTGAAGACTGGCAAATGTTAAGGATGCACCAATTCTAATACCAAAGAGCTCAGGAGGAGGCAGGGACTTTACAAGCAGTTGGATTAGCAGAGCCAGTCACATGGTTTCTGAGAAGCTGGTTCTCTGGCAGGGAAGCAGAAGCCTAACTGGCTTTCTCATGACATGGTCTCTATGGGTTTGAGCAGCCCCAAACCTGATTTGAGTAGGGATCATAGGCCTCACTCCTGTTGCTCTTTGAGAGCTTGCTCTGGTTTTGTCAGAGATTGATATATTAAATAATTCATTTCCTTATAAAGGATTTAATGATTTATGAAAAGAAAATACAAAGTTTTTGATGGCTCAGTCTACCTGTGAACACAAGGCTTCTTTGGTTAAAAACCTTGAGAACTAGAAGTGCTGTTCCTGCTAGAGATCAGTACCTCTCTGGAACAAGTTGAAGGAAATCTCTATATAGCTGTGCTTGGGAACGGGATTGCTGGGGGAACTTTGTGTACCCACTGCCTCAGAACAGTTTTGAATATCATTCTGAAGTGCTGCATCCCTGAGGAACAGGAGGGATGGTGGTGAGGGGTCAATGAGGGACCAAAGAAAGGGGGGAGGAGAGCGCCTTCCAGAGGTTTGGCCCCAGCCTATGGATACTTCGCACAGACTCTGCCCGAAGTTCTCAGCAATGTTGATCTATTTTTAAATGGGTCAACAATAAATATAAAAAACAAAATCGTTTGAGTCAAGATTGAACACAGAAGTTAAGCATTCTCTTCTCGTACAACTAATTTGTAAACTTTAAAGCACAAAATGAAGAACTTCCTAGCATTAAGTAGAAAACAATGGCAAAATATCCACATAGCCAATAGCATGATAAAGTGAATAATGATTTGGTCAGAGCGTAACTCTTCATTAAAAGAAGATCAACTAACAAAGAAACAAAGGCACAGGGTGATGGATGAGGAGTAGAGAGTCTTCAGGATTCCAGGAAGCTCTTAGACCTCAGTAAGATACTCGAAGCTGTCTTTGTCCGGAAATTCTCTTGAGTCCTTGCTCCTGCCCTCTCTTTCCTTCCATTCCCCACCTGTTCGGAAAGGCCAGCAGCATGTCTGCAAAACCAGTTTATCTGCATGTGAACCTCTTCACACACAGCAGATGTATGCTTTGGAAATTCAAATGCAAAACCATTAAATGAAAGAAAAAATGTATTTGCGCAAACTCAAGAATATGAATAATGATCTCTGCATCCAAGATAAACTGAATCATTTAGAAATATGTGGAATTTTTTCCTTTAATGAAACAAACCTAGGGACAAAATCTGAGGGGAATAACATATTGGTGAACTTCTCATAACACCAGGAGTAAGACAGGATGTCTACTCTCGCAGCTCCCACTCGGAATAATGTTGCAAGTTCTAAGTGGTTCAGTAGGCAGGAAGTGGGGCACCCTCACTAGAAAGAAAGTAATCAAACATCTCTTCATTAGCAGAGCGACAGCCTGCACACAGCAATCCTATAAAACACCCTAAAAACCACCAGAAATACTACGTGCATTTGACAGAGGTGTAAATCAACCTCTGTTGTATTTCTATGGATTAGAAACAATCAGAAACCTAATTTCGAAAACACTGATGTTTGTATTAGTTTTCTTTCTAAAAGTAAAATCCAACCAGATCTTCAAAACATGCTCACTACAGTTTCTAAGAAATTAAAGAAGATGTGGACAGAGAGACGCACCTACTCATGGATAGAAAGACTTGGTATCACTATGAACCCACCCTGCCTAAACTTACATCTAGAGCGAAGTTTCCATTTCTGACAGAAATTCTACAGATAATGACAAGAGTGGAGCATGCTTTTAATTTCAGTACTGTGAGGCGGATGTAGGTTGATCTCGGGGATTTTAAGCCAGCCAGGGCTACATAGGACATAGTAAGACTCTGTCTTCAAAGAAGGAAATGAAAGAGAAGAAGAAACGGAGGAAAGGGAAAAGGGAAAAAAGAAGGAAAGAGAAGGAAAGGCAGAGGAAGAAGAGGGACCAAGGGTAAGAGACAAGTAATCAGTGTATTTGCAGAAGTAAGACACAATGAGCCGGGGCAGAGTGGAGCTGAAGCAGTGGAGGAGGAGACAGAGCAGATATGGCCCCCACAGTCAAATGAAGAGGACATTTTGAAGAGATTTGGACTTAATGGCATTCAGCGTTAGAGAGGGCAAAGTCTAAGAGAAGGATGGTGACTTTAACAATAAACAGCTGGACAAGGGTGCCAAAGCATACCACTTATCTCTCAACGGTGGTAAATACAGATGCCTGATTTGCAGCGTGGGATGGGAAGAATCCAACTTCAGGAAATGAGGAAGTCAGCATGAATTCCCCACTGATGTGCTTTAGCAGAAACGTGACATGTCAACCAGCTCCTGAACCTTTCTATCATATTGGATCTAATGGGTCTAACTAGCACCTACCTCCCAGCTTACCAAAGACCTCACAAAAATCTCTACAGCCCCAAAGCAGGCTCATGGCTGGATCCTGAATATCTTAGAGGTTGTTACAGTTGAGCTGCATTCAAATTCAACAAAGGGTGCAGAAGACTTTAAAAACACCAACCAACTTCCAGAACAGCTTTGACCTCCCTCCTTGCCTTCTTTGGACTTGGAACAAAGGTGATCTTTTCCACCCAGGCTGCTGCTGGTTGCAGACACACCCCAAGAGAAATATTCTGCTTGACTTTCTCAGCTCAAGCTTTTCCAAGCACCAGGTTAATTAATGCATGTCTTGGGTCAGCCTGGAGGAAAACACATTGAGTCTGGAGATTTCCACTTTAATATTGAATGGCCAGGAAGGAACAAAGTAAATTTGTACCTGTGGATCTAATTGTTAGAAAGATAATTTGGCAGAGATGGAAATCAGCTGAAAGATTAACACTGTGGCACTGGCCTGAGTGCCCTGGGTAACAGAGAGAAAATAATGTTTCAATTAAACAAAGGGTGCTGGATTAAGGAGATTACTCATGCACTGGTAATGGAATACAGAGCCTTTCACCTCCAGGTCACCATTACTAATCTGGTCCAGGGCAGTTCTAGACCATAGTTCTGAGAGGCTGATGGCTCACCTCAGCCCTTGCTGTCTGCAGAGCTTGATAAACTGGTTTTCCAGGCCTCTGAGGTCACTGGAGTTCAGTGAGGATTCAAGAGGAAGGGAGGATGCTGTTTAGAGGGAGGGACCATCCATGAGGGCCTGGAGAACTAGAAGCAAACAATGAAACTTGCTACAGGGAGGAGGGAGGCAACCGTTCCAAGTGGGGAATCCTACAGAAGAGGAAGAAATCATATCTTCCCTCACACGTGTTGTAATCACGATTCCCCTAAATTTAGAGCTGGGATGATAAGCCAGGATCTTTTTGTGAATTCCGAGGTAGTAACAAAGTAGGAGGGACATTTGTAATAGAAATAAAAACTTGAGGGCCAGGATACATTGGACAAAAACAAGTTATGAAATCCCTGGCCACCCATGTTTAAGTATATTCCAAGACTGATCTTCACAAACACTACAGATATGTCCACGGTATAAGTGTTTCACATGATGGAATCCATCTGTTAGTGGGGACCTCCCTGTTCTTCACAGTTCAGGTAGAATTTTCCCAAACATCATATTCCATGCAACATGGCACTATAAAACTTCCTTCAAGGTTCCTGAAACTCTTTGGTCTGTGTTCTCCTGATGATGGCTGAACTCAATTCCAGTTTTTCTCAAACAGATTGCTGTATTCAACAGAGGCAAAATGCAGTGAGAAACACAGACCTACTCCTACTCTACAATCATAGCATTATAAAGACTTCCTTCTGACAGAGATGCAGCATACAGAGGGGTAGAGACTATCACAGATGGGGTTCTTAAGACCCTTGGTGTAATCCAACACTGAAGACTCCTCACTGATCTGCTCACCCCATTCTGAACCCCCAGGCTGTCACTGTCTAGCTGTCTCTTGGCTTGTTTCTCCAAATAAGCCCACAAACCCCATTGTTTTCTTATTCCTCCTCTAATTCCTATTTCCAAGAGTCTCTGAAGCCAACTTATAAAGTCTCTTGGTCTAACAAAGCTCATATACTTCCAGGCTTCAGAATGTACCTTCCATTCTTGGTCAGACAAACCTCATAAACTTTCAGAATGTACCTTCCAGAAAAGGTAGCCTGAGCTTTTTTAAACTATGCTTTTCCTCTCCCTGTAGTTTTTTTTCAAAGCCTACCTTTAACAATGGTTTTTAAACACTTTAACCTTCCTTCTAGCCCACCACCCACTGGAGCTAATAGAAAAGAAAAGATATGGGGGAAGTGGCCCTGTTTAGAAATGATTCTTTGGAGCAAATCCTGTTTGCATTGTCAGAAAATCAGCAGTTCAACTCACAGGTCAGCAGTGGCAGCTTGATCCACTCACAAACCTCACAGATACACCAGCAGTCCAATTTGGTAGCATCAAGATAGCGGCAGCAGTGGCCCAACCTAGCAGGAACAGCCGGCCTCAGACGAATCAACACAATTCAGCTGGAGGGACCAGGGCCAACCAACCGGACCACCAGGACTTCTCAGCCATGCCTCTCCCGGCAAATCGAAGATAAGTGAAGACAGGAGACCAACAATTTTGCACAGCTAGCTCTACCAGAAAACCAAGCTCAGCTCACAGTTCAGAATGCTATTCATACTCCCTCCAAAGATAACATACATCTTGCCTCACCACATGTCTTGTCTTAGTATGTGAGTCTGTCTCAGCTGACATTATTCTGCCAATTGGCCCAGGTCCTAGGAAGTGGCAAGAAGCTTCAACATGCCACCAGAACTTTTTTGGTGCATTTCATTCTATGGAACTCAACTACGCAACTATGCAAACCAAAACATGCATGTGGTTATTGAAGATTTCTTCATCTCGTGTCCTTTCACGTGCTTGCTTTAGCAGAACATCCTTTCACTTGTGTCCACTTCAGGAAAACACTCCTTCACATATTTGTCCCAGTAGAACACCATCTGACACAACTGACTTTCCAAAGAACCATTAAGTTTCCACATCATATCCCCACGACAATGTGAAAGAACTTTTTTCAACAGCCCACGGGAAAGAACTTCCTCTTAGATTCAGTTCTTATGAGCTAAAGCTGAAGTATGGCCATGTTTTGATGATCAAATACAAACTTAGAGATCGAGTTTTCCCAAAACAAAAATTCAGGCTCTCAGTTTGGGGCCTTGATAATAGACAAAGCAGGTCAAGGCTGCAGCCATGCCATGGAAGGGAAGAGTCCTCCCAAAATTTTAAAGTGATGACCAAATCTTTTACCTTGGACATTGGGTGGAATAGGGATCTGCTAGATTCCCTGGGCCTCAGAAAATGTTTCTAATGGGGAAGTGGCATTGGTGAATACACAGAAACATGCAGATTTAACACCAGCTCTCTGACCAGTGGCTGGGAAATCTAGACACTTTGGAGTAAGCTGCTTGAAGAACAACTATGACTGTATATGTTTCTCACTCTTCTATCACCATTGAGGCATAAGATGCAAATGGGAGTAGCTTGGTTATTAAAATCAGAGAAGGAGCTTGAATCCCTCAGAGGTAAATGTTGGTCTGGAGCAGAAGAGGGAGCTGTTCACATCTGTCTACATTGTCCTCCCTTGGGTCCCACCCATTAATGCCTTGTAGATTTATGAGAACAGACAGGATTTATGAATCCTGATGAGGAACAACAAGGAAGAAGTTTTAGGCATATGTTTAAGCATGCTGTGCCCTTGAGTTGATGGGAGATA
Source organism: Rattus norvegicus (assembly GCF_021556685.1). Taxonomy (NCBI): domain Eukaryota; kingdom Metazoa; phylum Chordata; class Mammalia; order Rodentia; family Muridae; genus Rattus; species Rattus norvegicus. The sequence continues at coordinate 97,157,808 of NC_141547.1, forward strand.
CAGGAGAACAGGGGGAAATTGACCTATAGATCATCAATATCATCCAGCTGGGCTAAATAAGACAGCTTTTCATTAGCTATGTATGTTGGAGTAGCTGGGGGTATTTTTATTCTTGTAATGAAGAGATAGATATGGCCTCTGGGAGCAGTTCTTGGAAATCATAGTTTCTCCAGATGCTCAGTTTGGGAATGGGACAGCTTGGCTTCAAGGCCAAGAGCAACAAACATTACCATAAGCCCACTGGTCAGAGAGCTGAGGCTCTTCAAAGGTCTGGAGTCTTGCCACAGGACCCTTGGGTTTTGGTCATCATTCTCTATAGCAACCTTGGAATACTTTGGATAGTAATAGCCATCAAGTGGTCAGTGTGGCCTTCTCCAGTGGCAGTGAGCCAAAGTTGGTGAGTTCATAGAGTAATAAGACTTCCCAAACTCACTCCATTAGGCCATAAGACAGCCACTGAGTGATAGAGCTGTAATTTACATAATGGACCTCTAGCATTTAGTGGGCGGTAACAGCACTCATCCTGTTCCAGGCGCCACACTTACTAGCAAACACTGGCTGAATAAAAAGTATCTGAGGATGTGTTTAAACATACGATCCAGTCATAAAAATTGGTTTATCTCTTCAAAGCAATCTTTTACTAATTTGTACTGGATGAATGTTTTCAGGGACTTGCAAGCTTCAAGTATGGAGGAAAGGATGGTAGGAAGTTAGGCATCAGTAACATATTATTTCACAAATATTAATACCATCAACAGAAATACACCACATGCATTGGCAATATAGAAATAGCGTTGTAGGCAGTCCTTGCCTACATCCCCACAGCAAGTCTATGGAGAAAAGAAAATCATACATAAGTCCATAGAAAAAGACATGTAAAGAATATTAGGCACTCACAAATTATGACAGTCTAGTGTTAGAAACTGCCAATGGACAGTGATACCATACATCCACAAGCATCCAAACTTTCCTTACTCTTTCTGGGTTCTTGTCCTTCTTAGGAAAATATCAACTCTCGAGTAGTATGAAGAAGATACACTTTCTGCTAATTTAAGGAGTTTACTAATACATTTCAATAAGATCATTTGTGGCTCAATTTTAAAAAGTAAACTGTGTATCCTTAAATTCAGAATTATTAAATCTCTGTGTAATACCCAGTCATTTATACACTAAGTCTGAGTTTGCTTTTCAATGACACAAATCCTGTCTTAGCCTACATACAAACCAAGCACACATTAATTACACTCTTCATTAGTCTCATTGCAGTTCTAAATGATTTTTTAAAAGCTCTTTTTGACTTCTTTTAGTTTTTCCTTGTTTGATTTTTTAGGAATGTCTTATAAATTGAACTGAGATAACTTAAGTGAAACTATGAAAGCCATAGGTTGGCTGAAAATGACAAAAAAAATTAAAGATTAACATACAGAAATTTTCAAAGCTTTCCTTACTAAGGACACTTGAGTTTTCCTATTGTTTCCATTAAGAAGATATAAAGCTAATGCATAATTCATTATTTTCTGAGCAAGGAATAATCTAAATGCTTAATGATGACAATTTTCCTCAGTATCAATCCTCTGTAAATGCTCCCCTGAAATGAGAAATAGACATACTGAATTGGTTTTTGTTGTGGTTGTTATTGTTAAAGGCCGATGTGTGGTTGGCATTTGGTTTGGTTGGACAGCCAGATTTTGTAAATGCTGGCACAGTCATATGAGTACACTGTAGCTGTCTTCAGACACACACCAGAAGAATGCGTCAGATCCCATTAGAGATGGTTGTGAGCCACCATGTGGTGGCCGGGATTTGAACTCAGGACCTCTGGAAGAGCAGTCAGTGCCCTTAACCACTGAGCCATCTCTCCAGCACAAGGACAGTCATTATAGCAACACATATACACACAGCAAATCTGATGATGCTCTGCCCAAGTCACTGGAGTCCACTGCTTACAAGAATCCCAGGGAAGGAACTTTTTTATTTAATGGTTAGGACTAGAAAGGACCTCCTGTCTCATGACCTAGAATATGCATTTAGTCCTTGGTACCCACAGAGGGTTGGTTTTAACCTCTTGAGGCAAATTTCATGGATGTTCAAGTCTCTCGTATAAGATTGCATTTGCATATATCACATCTTCCCATGGGCTTTAAATCATCTCTAGATTCCTTATAATATCTAATAGGATGTAAATGATATGTAAACACTCGTTATATTGTATTGCTTAGGGCACAGTGACAATAAAATGGGTAGGTTAAGTACAGACAGAGGTTTTACAAAATATTTTAGACCTACTGTTGGTTGAATCTGAAGATGTGAGTATCATGGGCTATTTTATTTCACTAAAATATTTGGAATTGTCAACACAAGTAAGGAGCTGAGTCTCAAAGGGTCAGCTCGCAGCCTGGTGCTGCAAACAGCTGCTTTTGCCCTGCCATGTCTGGGAGAGCCACATTTGTCGGAGTCGTGCAATCACACAGCCACTCAGAGATGGAAGTCACCAGTGTTTGGGAGGCGGGAGCTTTCTGTTTGGGGTTCACAGCTTGTCAAAATGGTGAATGACAGCCAGAACTCTCTCTCTCTTTCTCTCTCTCTCTTTCTCTCCCTCTCTCTCTCTCAATTTTGCCGTCATCAATTCCTCCCTTGACTCTGTGTAGAAAGCGATTTCTGAAGTGATAGGCTTTTTGGGTCTATTGCGTTAATATATCGTCAGTGTGGTCATTATGATGTATTCGCACAATACATCATCAGAGGCCTGTCAGATTTGTGATTTATGATTCTAAAATGCATTGTGGTACAGCAAGGCATCAGGGACCTCATTGACTGAGTGCTTGTTTATTTTTACATTCAACGGCTTTGAGAGTAAGCTTCAGACCACTTCTCAAAGAAAGGCTTAGCAAAGACCATGAAACAAGGCTCCATTTCAAAACACTGGAGAAACAGCAGAACAATCACACTTAAGATAGAAAGGTTTACGTTTTCCTAGACCACTTTAGTGCAGATTCAAACTTTCATACTCAAGTGACTTGGCTCTCTCTAGAAGAATCAGACATCTGCATATATTGCCAGCTTTCTATTCAGATTTTGCCTAATAGTTAAGTATCTGAGGTCCAGTAGGAAAAGTATATTTTATCAGCCCTCTCTTATTGCCCAAAGTAATAAGAATAGTATTATATTTTATGATAGTAATAAAGGGGAATATTCAGAAAAATATTGCTTTCAAGGTGGCTAGATGCTACATTACATGTACTCTTCCTGAACATAACATTCTTTCATAATGCCCCCAACAAAGTATTAAGAATGCATTGTGTGGGTAACATTGAATGCAGTGCCAAGATATACAGCCATTTCTGAGAAAGAATGAAAGATCTAAGTAGAGAGTTGAGACAAGTTAAAAAGCAGTGCTGTACCGTCCAATTACAATAACGTTCTGAGGGGAGTGGATTCAGCAGGAAAGCCTTCTGGGAAAGGTGAATTATGGGGCAACACTGAGAGAACATTGGAAAGGAGGTGACAGCAACATCTAACAGCTCCTCAGCTCTAGGATGACCTCCTTCCCAGAATGCATTTTCTCTCACTTGATCACCAAGGCAGAGTTTCTTAAGATCCAGGACCACATTAAATCAGGAGTCAGCAAGCTTGGATCAGTTCTGCCAGTCCTCATTGCGTGGTCCACCTCTACCCTTCAATTTCTTTCTAGCTGGCAGCACTGTCACTTCAAAATGACAACATCTGTCGTGATCAGAAAGGCAGAGAGTGTCTTTGGCCAAGGGTTCTCTATTTCAGGATCCAAAATCCTGGGGCCAAGATCCAAAACTTGGAAGGTCAGAGCTAACGCTGCCTTAAGCATATCTGGACACCGTGACACACTTTTTCTTCCTGCAGAAAAACCAATACTTAATATAATTAGCCAGGGCTGGTCCTTTCAGGCTTAATTCATCCTTGTGTCTGGGGAGCCGGAAATGTAACTAGTTAAAAAATTTGCTAACACGAGATGCAGATTCTGCCAAGAGTTTGCTAATCTGTACGTTTATTTTTTTTTTTGTCTCTATATAGAGGGAGTTTGCAAACTGGTTCAAATTAACCAGGTCAAGTTGTATATTTTATTAACTTCAAAACTTTTTTTTATTCTTTTCACATTAAAATAAAAAGTCCGTCGAGTTAGGCAGGGTGGTGGGAATGAGGGGATGTTGTCTGCTCAATAAAAGTTACAAGGGGACATGTGTCAGCTGCTTAGTTTTCACTTTCTGGCCCTGGCTAGAAACAGCTGCAAAATATCTACTCCAACTCGAGTCTTTTATGACTTCTAGTAACTTCTTTTTCAAAATGTCTTTTATTGATTTTTCTAAGGATCTGACCACAGAGTGCTCCATGGAGAAGAAAGAACACATTCAAACACAGTCAGCCACAGTCACCACCATGGTGACTCCAAAGCTTCGACATAATTTTGTTGTTGGATTCAACCTTTTGATTTGCTTTACAAGGCTGTCTGTAAAATCAAAAACACTGTTGTATCCACATCTACTACAGGTTAAATTCACCTCTGTCATTGGAATCTGTCAATCATGACCCACTGTCTCTAAGATAACAACTTCCCTGGAGTGAATTCAACTGTTTGTTTGTTTGTTTGTTGTTTAATGAATAAGCCCTTCTTTTATTCCAACGCTTGCGTACCTTAACCTTCCAGTTTTTGCTGTGTTGATCTGTTGACTATCTACAACCTGTCTAGCTTTGCTCTTGTCCCAGTACTTGTGAACACTGAACACTGCTCGAATCCTTCCACGAATGTTGCCTGCCATTCTTTGTCTCCCAGGTCTCACCCTAAACACTGTCTCTTTTGAGATACCTGATCCGTCATTCCAATACAGACACTAGCCACTGGCCAGATATGAGGCCAATGTAAAATGTCTCCAGCAGCCCCACCTTTTCCTAGTCTTGGCCATCTTACTGTAGTCATTGCAGCACACTATAGTAAGTCCTTGGCCAAACAACTGACTGGCCTTGGAGGAAGACTGACTCTCAGTTGCTTCTGTCAGTATCTCACATGGTACCTGGATCCATATATAAATATAAATATATATTCACATAAATATACATAGAACAAATGGTCATTAAAATGTTTAAGTAATCCATAACTTAAACATGAGGTCCTGCTTAAAACTCCCATTTTAAAGTCAAGGTTTCTGTGATTGCATTGTTATTTTAAATTCTTCATATATAAACAAGATTCATTGTCATCCGTGTGTTCATTTCTGAAGCATCTGGGCCATTTTCTGATCCTGCATGGACTGGATTTTTAGAGTGTCCCATTGATTTTAAGCACACACACACTAACTCCAAGAGACGTTTAAAGGACCTCTTGCCCTCCAGCCCCCATCCTCTCCTCTTAATTCCATTAGAAAAGCAATGCAGTTTCCCCCATTACACAGATAAGTTAGCCTCCTAACCCTGTTATTCCTTTCTGATCCCGTTGACTTTAAGGACATTAGAAAGCCAAATGACCAGGGAGAAGTCTTATCTTTCAGTTCAATGTAATAGTCATCATGACTCCTGGCAGGAGCACTCCCCTGTCTAGAACTAAAACCTATATATAGCCCAGCATAGCATAAGGCTGTGGGGAACAGGAAGCAGAACTTTTCCTAGTGGGTTACCAGGGTGATGGTGAGTGATACCATTCCCATTTCTGCCCCTTGATTCCTGAACCTGTGATTCCTGCCTCAGGGGTAAATAGTACAAGGCTTAATATAAGAATATATTGCCTCTGGAAAACCATTGCCTCTCTTTCTAAGACACTGTAAATGCCAGGGTCACCTCCATGAGACAAAAAAAGGGAGCTATGAGTGTCGGGTAGAGCACCCTAAGTCTATGAAAGCAGCTGTGCATGCTGGGAGTGTCAGCATTGCACAGGTGGGACTACTAAAGCCCTTTGAGACCAGAACACTGTTAAAAGCCCAGATAGTGGACACGGAGCTTCATCATTTGGTGTCTCCTGCTACATTCCGGGTTTGTTTTCATAAGACGATTCCTTCTGATTCACTGATTTTTTTTTTCCTTTTAGAATAGGAATGTTTTATTTTGTGCCATTGTGCATTGGAAATATGTCAGTGGTTGCAATTCTATAAGAGGACACTAGAGACTTCAGATTGGATTTTTTAAAAGTATGGGGACTTTTATAGTTGAATGACACTTTTACATTATTAGATGAGTGTGAAACTTTGGAGACAGGAAGTAAAAGGTGTGTTTGTGTATCAGATAGACACGGGCCAAAGCTTTGATGGTTAGTTTTAATTGTAAATTTAACATAAGTTAGAGTCATCTGGCAGGAGAGTCGCTGTGCGGGATTTTCTAGATCACATCAGCCCAAACGCATGTCTGCAGGGAATTTCCTTGATTGCATTAATTAAGGTGGCAGGTGCCATGCCCTGAGTTTGCGTCCTGAGCTCTGTAAGCGGAGAGAAATGAACTATAGGATAAACAGGCATGTATTCATTTTGCTCTGCTACGGATCTCATGTGATGGATTGTTTTCATCCCCTGCTACCTTGACTTCCCTGCTATCATGCCCTGTGACCTGGAATTGTGAGCTTTCTTTCCTCGGTTGCTTTTGTTTTATCTGTTTGTTTGTTTTTGTTTTTTTGTGAACAATGAAATGAGGAAAACAGACAATATTTTTGCCCTTACCCCCAAATCAACTGGGTCTCAAGGGAAAAGAGAACACCTCTAAGGGTGTCTAGCAGTCTGATAAGTCACCTGTCCACTTGATCAGAAAGGCCATGGAAATCTTATTGGATTCTAAGTAGAATGTATTCTAGAAAAAAGGAGTGAACACAGCAAAAAATCTCTTCAATGTTTCTAAGGGAAGCTCTATGGTTAGACCCTGATCTATTCCATTATATGGCACAACTGGCAAAGGAAAACTAAAGGATCCATGAGGCTTCTTTGAAGCCCCTAAGAGTCACCCCAAAGAAGACTTATCTGACCTTAAGACTTTTCTGCTGCTGTTGTTATTATTTCTCATTGCTACTGTTATTAGGAGTCATGGATAATACCTCCATGAACAAGCTAAACAAAGATGACTTTCCTGAAATGGGTGTGATTATGGTTTTCCTGCCTTTCACTCTTTCTTGGGTCACTGGTTGTTATAATCAGGTCCCTCTTGATTTTAGTTTTGATCTTGTAAAATTGGTACCTTCTGGGATATGGGACAACTTCAAATTAGATTCCTAGCAATACAGAACTCGACAATTCCTTCTATAGAAAACCCAAAGCCTCCTCTCTAGCCAACAGATAAAGTAGAAAGAGAGTTTTTCAGTCTGTCCTAGGAACGAACTTCATCCCTCAGTGGCATAGGGAGTCTGTGAAGAGTGATCTTCACCCTTCAGTTCTCCTTAAATATTTCTGAGTTCACAGCTTTGAGGGAGGAGCTGTGGGGTACAGGAGTAAATATGTCTGGAGAAAGGCATAGGCATTATCCATCTGGGCCACAGGTAACAAATGGACCACGCAAGAGAAAGCCCTCCAAGCTTGAGAGAAGGGTGGTGCTATGCAAATAGCACAAAAGGTCAGAGTTCTCTCTCCAGCTCACTAGGCCGCCACTTCCCCTGTCAGGACTCTCTCTCTCTCTCTCTCTCTCTCTCTCTCTCTCTCTCTCTCCCTCTCCCTCTCCCTCTCTCTCTGTTGTTTTTTTCTTAATAAATTGCCTATAATTCTAACACTAAAAAATAAAATTTAAAAGAAAAGAGATTATAAGCAAATTTAGATTCTATCACATATATTTTGTTAAGCTATATCCATAAAATCACACCATATGACCACCCAAAGATGAGCCTAGCAAGGAGGAGACCATTTAAAAGACCAAGCTGGATGAAAAAAGCCCATGATAGCTTAATCCTGCACAAAGAACTACGGGCAACTAAGTAAAGCTAAAAGAGGGAGAGGTGGTCTTCCCTGGGGAACAGTATGTTAATTTGTTGTTGAGCATCAGATTGTCAACCCTGAAAACATACATGAAAGTATCATTATATGGACTCAACAGGTTATATTTAGAAGTATAAAAGTATATACCAATATATTTGTGCAATAACAGTTAATGAAAAAAGAGGCTGTAAATTTGAAGAACAGTTAGGAGGGGTAATTGGAAGGTTTGGGGGGGAGAAGAAATTAAAGAGTTATGTTATAATTAAATTGTGATCTGATAAGTGTAAAGAAGAGCAAGAGAGAGAGAGAGAGAGAGAGAGAGAGAGAGAGAGAGAAATAGTGTTCTCTTAAAAGTCTTCTAGTGCTTTCTTAAAATTATAATCATTGCTTTTAAAATGACCTACATCATGTTTTTGTGGTGTCTACCAAACTACATACAGAATCGCCCACAGTTGGACACATTTTAAAATAGGTTGGTCAGTGAGAAACAAATTAAATGGAGCTTCTCAGAGCTGTAGGTGCCCTCAAGAAATTACAGCTCAAAGGTGTGAAATGATGTGTTCAGGGTAATGTAGAGGGGCTACCATAAAACTGGCGTCGTCCCTGTCCTTCCAAGTTCAGTGTCCTTTCTATTAAAACAGATGCCCAGAGATTTACAAGAAAGGCCAACTATCATAGCCAAGAGCTGATGACAAGAGGACACTCAGATGCTGGACTTCACCCAGAATGTGACAACAACTCTTCACCAGTAAGAAATGGACAGAAGAATCCATCTGATCATTTTCCACCTCTTGTCCCAGTTTACATTAATGCTGGTGCTCAGCAAAGCTAATCTTCTCCCCCAGGGGACATTTGAAAATATCTTGTGTCATGTTTGGTGACTGCAATCTTAAGGTATGCTACTGATATATAATAAACAAAGGCCAAAGAGGCCGCTGAACATACAATGGTTCATAGAATTGAGTACTACAAAAAGAATGTTCTAGACTAGAATGTTCTCAATGCTGAAAACTCCCTAGCTTAGTATTTTAAATCTACCAGAAACAACATATACTTGTTTACTCATTATTCTGAACTAGGATTAATAAGAATTATAAACTGTCAAGGCCTATAGCCAAATATAAAAGATATTTAAGGAAAATGGTTAATGAGAAAATAACATGTAGGCTAATATAGTCAATATCATTTGGAAATAAGACCATGAAAGGTGTCTGTATGTCACTAAGAGTGCTATGGAGGGAAGCTGGGGACCTCTCAGTGCATGACTTTCTGACATGGTGAATAAGCCTTACTTTACCCTGTAGTTAATAATGACTGGTGTATGTAAGGGAAGGGGAGTCACTGTATTGAGATGCACACTTACCTGTGAGCCCACCAGGCTCCCGTCCTGGTTAACTCATGGGTAACAAAACACGTCATAAAGCATGAAAGTTGGAAAGAGACTTGCAGGGTGGAGAGGGGAACTGAGGTGAGTATGATCGATGCAGTAAACACCAGTATGAAACATGCCAAATTTAATGAACAAGAACCCATGAATGAGATAAAACTAAAGAAATCTCTCACTAACTTTTAGAGTCAGTATATCATAAATCATGCAGACACTTTGTGCTTATTTGTATAACAACCATAGGTCATGGCTTCGTGGTTTGTTTCTTAGAACTCTCTAGAACACTGGAGGGTGTGTGGCTCAGACTCATCCTCAGGCTGCCAAAAGCACACAGTAAACCTTGATCTGAACTCACAGAGGAGCCTGGCCTTGACGGGGACCACTGTTGTGGAGAGCAATATAAATGTGCGTACAATACAAGTAAATGTAATAATCTCGTTGGACATAAAGTATCTTTTATAAAGTTCAAGAATGAAACTGAACATTTTTATGTATCCTTTAAATCACAACCAGAATTCCTGGTGGTGTGGCCTCACTTATTCTTGGCAAGGGCTTCATGGACTCCTAGAGCTACACATATCGGGCTCTTCTTTATCCTTCTCAACAATTACATGCCACCTCGTTTACAATCATATAACGAAAACGATGATCTTCTGGTCATCTGTTTCTGCAGATACTGCTCTCAAGTTTGTTTTTAAATGTAAAAATATCTGCTTTACTTGCAAAGAATTCTCTGAGGCTTATTAATGGATGTGGCGGGAAAGCAAAGGAGAACAAACCACAAGAGGAGAAATCCCACCAGTGGCTTTTCACAAGGGAGTGATGAACACACGGTAGTCTCTGCCCTGTTGGACTGGATGCCCGTGGTGCAATAGCACAGGGAGGACCTGGATTTCCACAATTCAGGAGGACTCCACAGTGATGTCATCTACTGCTTGACTGGCTTCTGTTTCATGCATCAGAACATGATTTTAAAAACCAAATGATTGTAGATTTTGAAATTCTTAGCTGATTTAAAAAGTGGGAAGACTTATAGATGATGGCCAAATGTTTATCATAACTGTACCTTATTGATTATCACAGCAAATTTAGGTCTAACTAAGAATTTATAATTTTCACTGGCCAAACATATGCAGTATATGTGATAGAAAGGGATGGACAGAGAACAGGAAGTAGGAAAGCTGGCAAGGTCTGAGGCTGCTTCTACTCATAGCCCTTCACCTGCGTCTCCATCAATTTTTGTTTTATTGTATGCCTCCATAAGATTTTCCACCAACAAAAGATTTTCCCAACTAAAAAAATTTCAACACCATTGCCCTAAGGGAAATTAGGCAGCAGACATAAAGAAATATAATATAGGTCAAATTTTATCACAGCAAATACTATTATGACACAAATCCCTGTATAGCAAAAGATTTCTGAGCCTTAGGCAATAACCCATTTGTCTTAAGAAATATGCAATGCAACAAAATAAAAGAATCTGGGCAATGTTTTTATTATTATGGCCTTTGACCTGTATTTCTTGCTTGGTGGAAGAATGAATCTGTGTGCTAGAATTTAGTGTTACTACCTTCCTCTAGGTACAACTGCTTTATTTTCATTACCTCTCACGTGGACCTTGTGTTTGTGGTGAAATTGAAGATTGGAGCCATTAAGCTAGGCCTAGAAATGTGTTTTCGTATTCCTACATGACTGCTATTTAGCTATGATCTAGAAAATAAGAGAATTAATCATAACTAAAGAAATATGGAGTCTCTGAAAGGTAAATGCAACTAGATGCTATCCCATAGTCCTTCACTGTTATATACCTGAGTTTTATCTGCATACAATGGCGCCTGAGGTAGAGATGCCGTTCTCATGAGCTCCTTGAGGGGAAGCACCGCCAAGCTAATGAAATAGCAAAAGGAGTGACTCTTCAGAGACGGCTGTTTACCAGACTCAGCCTGAGCAAAAAGAAGCTGCCATCTTCCCTTTCGTGGTCCAGAGGTCAAGTGTCATAGCTACAACTCCCCAGTGTCCCTTGGAAAATTTAGTTGTCCTTGAGAATGGAAGCCATATGCTGTAAAGTAGAAAAAACAGGAACCTTGAATTTTTGAAGCCTTTGGAGAGCCATCCAACCGTCTTATCTGCTGCTTACATTGAGCTTCCACAGCACCGAAGACTACACACATGTGTGATATATGCATTGTGCTTGGGACACTGCCACTAGCAGCCAAGCATAACTGATATATCTTCCTATTCAGATGACTGTATATCTCTTTCTGCTGTACTTTGGGATTATATGGCTTCTATTTATCTACTCATCCAAATACAGTATGTACCTTTTTTTTATATATATACAAAAGCTATTGCCAGCATTTGATGTTTTAGTATTTGAGATAAATAATACATGCATCTTCCCTTCATGGACCTCTCTGAGATTCTAGCTACTCTAATACACTGTGTGGTTTTCCTAATGGAGCTCTAAGGACCAAATTAGAAAATGCTTTAAAATTCTAGTACAGCTTACTGCGTATTATTTTCATTTTATAACAATTTAAATTTCATTTGATTTTATTGAGATATAATTGATTCAATAAGTTGCACATTTTAGTGGTATAATTTCATAAGATTTTAAATATGCAAACATCTATGAAACCATTATCACAATCAAGATGGTAAATACATCCATCATCCCTAATAGTTTCCCTTTGAGCTTATAAATCTATTTTCCCCCACCTTCCCAACCTATTTTGAGGCAGTCATTCAACTGTGTTCTTTCCCTATAGATTATCTTGTCATTCTTACCTTCAGATAAATAAATGTATTAATGTTGGTTGGTCAATAGTTCTCATAAAGAAATACATAATACCTGAAGATATCTACTGAACGGACAGGGAGAGAAGAGTCCTTCATATTTACCTCTCACTATATAATAAAAATAAATATTTCATTTGTAGATGTGGATACATTCCAGAGTGAATCCTAAGTATTATATGCTAGAACAATCTTAAAGAGATTCCCATTGACCAGGCATATCTGGCTCTCCATGCTTCTTCAGATACACAGTGGGAGTGTGCATATGCAATAACTTGTTTCAAGAGAACTTCAAAGGCTGGACATCTTTAGGCTTCTAAATCATCATATTTTCCCTCAATAATGTTAACTGGTCTGGTTAGGCAGTTTCAACTTAAGTATACTGCAACTGCTGGATTTTCGTCAGGAGTATGAACAGAGACAGGACTCCCATGTTCAGGAAGTACATGATGTCCAACTAATCCAATTTTACATAATGGTCAGACAATTTTTAACATAAACATGTCCCAATATGTTACATAGTATATACTGAAGAAAAAAAGGAATGTTTTTGTAAGCTGAAATTCAAATCTGACTTACTACACTGTATTTGTACTTGCTCCATCCAGCAAACATAATGGATATTTGGGACTAGGAATTGGGTGTGTTTGGTAGACGTGAGAGGGTAAGAGAGTACCCCTGATAACGGAGTTGAACATTGAAAATGGACCTGTTTACAAACCAGTCATTAAATTCTGTATAACCCATGAGTGAAGTGACATTAGTTACTTTGTAAGCAACTTCTGGGGTCTCGTGTTCTCAGTCTAGATGCTGTCCTTCCGAAAGCCTTTCAGACCTGGGCAGCTCTAGCCCAGCTTCTTCCAATTAAGAATCCATCGTGTGTAAATTAACTCTCGCTTTATCTGATAAGAAACAGAACACTTGACCCGCGGATCCCGGCCCGCAGCAGCTCTCTGCTCCCAGACCTGGTGAGAGAGAGACCCAACCGCCTGGTCAGGTGGGCACTCCTGAGGCTGCAGAGCGGAAGAGACCACCAACACTGCTCACCCCTGCCCACATCCCTGGCACAAGAGGAAACTGTATAAGGCCTCTGGGCTCCCGTGGGGGAGGGCCCAGGAGCGGCAGGACACCTGCCTGAGACACCGCCGGAACCTGAAAGAAACAGACCGGATAAACAGTTCTCTGCACCCAAATCCCGTGGGAGGGAGAGCTAAACCTTCAGAGAGGCAGACAAGCCTGGGAAACCAGAAGAGACTGCTCCCTGCACACACATCTCGGACGCCAGAGGAAAACACCAAAGGACATCTGGAACCCTGGTGCACTGAAGCTCCCGGAAGGGGCAGCACAGGTCTTCCTGGTTGCTGCCGCTGCAGAGAGCCCCTGGGCAGCACCCCACGAGCGAACCTGAGCCTCGGGACCACAGGTAAGACCAAATTTTCTGCTGCAAGAAAGCTGCCTGGTGAGCTTGGGACACACGGAAGCAGAATTTCTCTAGGACCTGGCACGTTCTGTGTTTACCGGAAGTCCCACACCCGCGGATCCCGGCCCACAGCAGCTCTCTGCTCCCAGACCTGGTGAGAGAGAGACCCAACCGCCTGGTCAGGTGGGCACTCCTGCGGCTGCAGAACGGAAGAGACCACCAACACTGCTCACCCCTGCCCACATCCCTGGCCCAAGAGGAAACTGTATAAGGCCTCTGGGCTCCCGTGGGGGAGGGCCCAGGAGCGGCAGGACCCCTGCCTGAGACACCGCCAGAACCTGAAAGAAACAGACCGGATAAACAGTTCTCTGCACCCAAATCCCGTGGGAGGGAGAGCTAAACCTTCAGAGAGGCAGACAAGCCTGGGAAACCAGAAGAGACTGCTCCCTGCACACACATCTCGGACGCCAGAGGAAAAAGCCAAAGACCATCTGGAACCCTGGTGCACTGAAGCTCCCGGAAGGGGCGGCACAGGTCTTCCTGGTTGCTGCCGCTGCAGAGAGCCCCTGGGCAGCACCCCACGAGCGAACTTGAGCCTCGGGACCACAGGTAAGACCAACTTTTCTGCTGCAAGAAAGCTGCCTGGTGAACTCAAGACACAGGCCCACAGGAACAGCTGAAGACCTGTAGAGAGGAAAAACTACACGCCCGAAAGCAGAACACTCTGTCCCCATAACTGACTGAAAGAGAGGAAAACAGGTCTACAGCACTCCTGACACACAGGCTTATAGGACAGTCTAGCCACTGTCAGAAATAGCAGAACAAAGTAACACTAGAGATAATCTGATGGCGAGAGGCAAGCGCAGGAACCCAAGCAACAAAAACCAAGACTACATGCCATCATCGGAGCCCAATTCTCCCACCAAAACAAACATGGAATATCCAAACACACCAGAAAAGCAAGATCTAGTTTCAAAATCATACTTGATCATGATGCTGGAGGACTTCAAGAAAGACATGAACACACTTAGGGAAACACAGGAAAACATTAATAAACAAGTAGAAGCCTACAGAGAGGAATCGCAAAAATCCCTGAAAGAATTCCAGGAAAACACAATCAAACAGTTGAAGGAATTAAAAATGGAAATAGAAGCAATCAAGAAAGAACACATGGAAATAACCCTGGATACAGAAAACCAAAAGAAGAGACAAGGAGCTGTAGATACAAGCTTCACCAACAGAATACAAGAGATGGAAGAGAGAATCTCAGGAGCAGAAGATTCCATAGAAATCATTGAATCAACTGTCAAAGATAATGTAAAGCGGAAAAAGCTACTGGTCCAAAACATACAGGAAATCCAGGACTCAATGAGAAGATCAAACCTAAGGATAATAGGTATAGAAGAGAGTGAAGACTCCCAGCTCAAAGGACCAGTAAATATCTTCAACAAAATCATAGAAGAAAACTTCCCTAACCTAAAAAAAGAGATACCCATAGACATACAAGAAGCCTACAGAACTCCAAATAGATTGGACCAGAAAAGAAACACCTCCCGTCACATAATTGTCAAAACACCAAACGCACAAAATAAAGAAAGAATATTAAAAGCAGTAAGGGAAAAAGGTCAAGTAACATATAAAGGCAGACCTATCAGAATCACACCAGACTTCTCGCCAGAAACTATGAAGGCCAGAAGATCCTGGACTGATGTCATACAGACCCTAAGAGAACACAAATGCCAGCCCAGGTTACTGTATCCAGCAAAACTCTCAATTAACATTGATGGAGAAACCAAGATATTCCATGACAAAACCAAATTTACACAATATCTTTCTACAAACCCAGCACTACAAAGGATAATAAATGGTAAAGCCCAACATAAGGAGGCAAGCTATACCCTAGAAGAAGCAAGAAACTAATCGTCTTGGCAACAAAACAAAGAGAATGAAAGCACACAAACATAACCTCACATCCAAATATGAATATAAAGGGAAACAATAATCACTATTCCTTAATATCTCTCAATATCAATGGCCTCAACTCCCCAATAAAAAGACATAGATTAACAAACTGGATACGCAACGAGGACCCTGCATTCTGCTGCCTACAGGAAACACACCTCAGAGACAAAGACAGACACTACCTCAGAGTGAAAGGCTGGAAAACAACTTTCCAAGCAAATGGTCAGAAGAAGCAAGCTGGAGTAGCCATTCTAATATCAAATAAAATCAATTTCCAACTAAAAGTCATCAAAAAAGATAAGGAAGGACACTTCATATTCATCAAAGGAAAAATCCACCAAGATGAACTCTCAATACTAAATATCTATGCCCCAAATACAAGGGCACCTACATACGTAAAAGAAAATTTACTAAAGCTGAAAACACACATTGCACCTCACACAATAATAGTGGGAGATTTCAACACCCCACTCTCATCAATGGACAGATCATGGAAACAGAAATTAAACAGAGATGTCGACAGACTAAGAGAAGTCATGAGCCAAATGGACTTAACGGATATTTATAGAACATTCTATGCTAAAGCAAAAGGATATACCTTCTTCTCAGCTCCTCATGGTACTTTCTCCAAAATTGACCATATAATTGGTCAAAAAACGGGCCTCAACAGGTACAGAAAGATAGAAATAATCCCATGCGTGCTATCGGACCACCACGGCCTAAAACTGGTCTTCAATAACAATAAGGGAAGAATGCCCACATATACGTGGAAATTGAACAATGCTCTACTCAATGATAACCTGGTCAAGGAAGAAATAAAGAAAGAAATTAAAAACTTTTTAGAATTTAATGAAAATGAAGATACAACATACTCAAACTTATGGGACACAATGAAAGCTGTGCTAAGAGGAAAACTCATAGCGCTGAGTGCCTGCAGAAAGAAACAGGAAAGAGCATATGTCAGCAGCTTGACAGCACACCTAAAAGCTCTAGAACAAAAAGAAGCAAATACACCCAGGAGGAGTAGAAGGCAGGAAATAATCAAACTCAGAGCTGAAATCAACCAAGTAGAAACAAAAAGGACCATAGAAAGAATCAACAGAACCAAAAGTTGGTTCTTTGAGAAAATCAACAAGATAGATAAACCCTTAGCCAGACTAACGAGAGGACACAGAGAGTGCGTCCAAATTAACAAAATCAGAA
This sequence comes from Rattus norvegicus, assembly GCF_021556685.1. Classification (NCBI taxonomy): domain Eukaryota; kingdom Metazoa; phylum Chordata; class Mammalia; order Rodentia; family Muridae; genus Rattus; species Rattus norvegicus. The sequence continues at coordinate 97,174,483 of NC_141547.1, forward strand.
ATGAAAAGGGAGACATAACTACAGATTCAGAGGAAATTCAAAAAATCATCAGATCTTACTATAAAAACCTATATTCAACAAAATTTGAAAATCTTCAGGAAATGGACAATTTCCTAGACAGATACCAGGTATCGAAGTTAAATCAGGAACAGATAAACCAGTTAAACAACCCCATAACTCCTAAGGAAATAGAAGCAGTCATTAAAGGTCTCCCAACCAAAAAGAGCCCAGGTCCAGACGGGTTTAGTGCAGAATTCTATCAAACCTTCATAGAAGACCTCATACCAATATTATCCAAACTATTCCACAAAATTGAAACAGATGGAGCCCTACCGAATTCCTTCTACGAAGCCACAATTACTCTTATACCTAAACTACACAAAGACACAACAAAGAAAGAGAACTTCAGACCAATTTCCCTTATGAATATCGACGCAAAAATACTCAATAAAATTCTGGCAAACCGAATTCAAGCGCACATCAAAACAATCATCCACCATGATCAAGTAGGCTTCATCCCAGGCATGCAGGGATGGTTTAATATACGGAAAACCATCAACGTGATCCATTATATAAACAAACTGAAAGAACAGAACCACATGATCATTTCATTAGATGCTGAGAAAGCATTTGACAAAATTCAACACCCCTTCATGATAAAAGTCCTGGAAAGAATAGGAATTCAAGGCCCATACCTAAACATAGTAAAAGCCATATACAGCAAACCAGTTGCTAACATTAAACTAAATGGAGAGAAACTTGAAGCAATCCCACTAAAATCAGGGACTAGACAAGGCTGCCCACTCTCTCCCTACTTATTCAATATAGTTCTTGAAGTTCTAGCCAGAGCAATCAGGCAACAAAAGGAGATCAAAGGGATACAGATCGGAAAAGAAGAGGTCAAAATATCACTATTTGCAGATGACATGATAGTATATTTAAGTGATCCCAAAAGTTCCACCAGAGAACTACTAAAGCTGATAAACAACTTCAGCAAAGTGGCTGGGTATAAAATTAACTCAAATAAATCAGTTGCCTTCCTCTATACAAAAGAGAAACAAGCCGAGAAAGAAATTAGGGAAACGACACCCTTCATAATAGACCCAAATAATATAAAGTACCTCGGTGTGACTTTAACCAAGCAAGTAAAAGATCTGTACAATAAGAACTTCAAGACACTGAGGAAAGAAATTGAAGAAGACCTCAGAAGATGGAAAGATCTCCCATGCTCATGGATTGGCAGGATTAATATAGTAAAAATGGCCATTTTACCAAAAGCAATCTACAGATTCAATGCAATCCCCATCAAAATACCAATCCAATTCTTCAAAGAGTTAGACAGAACAATTTGCAAATTCATCTGGAATAACAAAAAACCCAGGATAGCTAAAGCTATCCTCAACAATAAAAGGACTTCAGGGGGAATCACTATCCCTGAACTCAAGCAGTATTACAGAGCAATAGTGATAAAAACTGCATGGTATTGGTACAGAGACAGACAGATAGACCAATGGAATAGAATTGAAGACCCAGAAATGAACCCACACACCTATGGTCACTTGATTTTTGACAAAGGAGCCAAAACCATCCAATGGAAAAAAGATAGCATTTTCAGCAAATGGTGCTGGTTCAACTGGAGAGCAACATGTAGAAGAATGCAGATCGATCCATGCTTATCACCCTGTACAAAGCTTATGTCCAAGTGGATCAAGGACCTCCACATCAAACCAGACACACTCAAACTAATAGAAGAAAAACTAGGGAAACATCTGGAACACATGGGCACTGGAAAAAATTTCCTGAACAAAACACCAATGGCTTATGCTCTAAGATCAAGAATCGACAAATGGGATCTCATAAAACTGCAAAGCTTCTGTAAGGCAAAGGACACTGTGGTTAGGACAAAACGGCAACCAACAGATTGGGAAAAGATCTTTACCAATCCTACAACAGATAGAGGCCTTATATCCAAAATATACAAAGAACTCAAGAAGTTAGACCGCAGGGAGACAAATAACCCTATTAAAAAATGGGGTTCAGAGCTAAACAAAGAATTCACAGCTGAGGAATGCCGAATGGCTGAGAAACACCTAAAGAAATGTTCAACATCTTTAGTCATAAGGGAAATGCAAATCAAAACAACCCTGAGATTTCACCTCACACCAGTGAGAATGGCTAAGATCAAAAACTCAGGTGACAGCAGATGCTGGCGAGGATGTGGAGAAAGGGGAACACTCCTCCATTGTTGGTGGGATTGCAGACTGGTAAAACCATTCTGGAAATCAGTCTGGAGGTTCCTCAGAAAATTGGACATTGAACTGCCTGAGGATCCAGCTATACCTCTCTTTGGCATATACCCAAAAGATGCCTCAACATATAAAAGAGACACGTGCTCCACTATGTTCATCGCAGCCTTATTTATAATAGCCAGAAAATGGAAAGAACCCAGATGCCCTTCAACAGAGGAATGGATACAGAAAATGTGGTACATCTACACAATGGAATATTACTCAGCTCTCAAAAACAACGAGTTTATGAAATTCGTAGGCAAATGGTTGGAACTGGAAAATATCATCCTGAGTGAGCTAACCCAAACACAGAAAGACATACATGGTATGCACTCATTGATAAGTGGCTATTAGCCCAAATGCTTGAATTACCCTAGATCCCTAGAACAAACGAAACTCAAGACGGATGATCAAAATGTGAATGCTTCACTCCTTCTTTAAATGAGGAAAAAGAATACCCTTGGCAGGGAAGGGAGAGGCAAAGATTAAAACAGAGACTTAAGGAACACCCATTCAGAGCCTGCCCCACATGTGGCCCATACATATACAGCCACCCAATTAGACAAGATGGATGAAGCAAAGAAGTGCAGACCGACAGGAGCCGGATGTAGATCGCTCCTGAGAGACACAGCCAGAATACAGCAAATACAGAGGCGAATGCCAGCAGCAAACCACTGAACTGAGAATAGGTCCTCTATTGAAGGAATCAGAGAAAGAACTGGAAGAGCTTGAAGGGGCTCGAGACCCCAAAAGTACAACAATGCCAAGCAACCAGAGCTTCCAGGGACTAAGCCACTACCTAAAGACTATACATGGACTGACCCTGGACTCTGACCCCATAGGTAGCAATGAATATCCTAGTAAGAGCACCAGTGGAAGGGGAAGCCCTGGGTCCTGCTAAGACTGAACCCCCAGTGAACTAGTCCATGGGGGAAGGGCGGCAATGGGGGGAGGGTTGGGAGGGGAACACCCATAAGGAAGGGGAGGGGGGAGGGGGATGTTTGCCCGGAAACCGGGAAAGGGAATAACACTCGAAATGTATATAAGAAATACTCAAGTTAATAAAAAAAAAAAAAAAAAAGAAAATTTAGAAGAAAAAAAAAAAGAAACAGAACACTTCACAGTAAATAGTTTGTCTTCCCAAAGTGTCCTTGGGAGTTTGTCTTCCCAAAGTGTCCTTGGGATATTTTCTTCCCCTTTCCCTGATTTCTAGGAAGAAATCATAAAGAAGAGTACTTCCTTCCACTAAACAGACTCTGGAAATGAGCTCTTGTCCAATTTCTTGGTCTTTCTAGCTCTGGATAATACAGTCAGGGTGGGAGGGCTAACTAAATAAGACTGAGTCACACTTTTAAAAGGTTCTGTCCCACTTATCGGTGGAAGTGATTGACATATATTTCCTTGTTACCAGCCATAGAGGATCATCACGCCAGCTTCCGACTTCTTCCTAGTCCTTACTCATACATGAGCGCAATTGGTGACTAAGTGTGCCGACAAGTGTCGTGGAGAGTTCAATATTGTTTTCCGAGACCTGCTGTCTTGAACCCCATTGTAAGTTCTTCCCAACAATGTTGTATTAAACTTCCATTTTTCCAAATGTGCATCTGCTTTCTCTTCCACTGAAGGAATAGAATGTCAGAGGTGGCTAATTAACTATGTAAGAAGATAGATCTCTGAAAAGCAAACCAGAGCCCATACCATCAAGCCATCAGATTTCTGTGCCCTTGTATTTTGTAACTCTTGTATTGTAACTCATGTATCTTCCATGATGAGACCTTTACTGACTTTCTTTGTCTGGCATCTTAAGGATAAGGTCACAGAGCACCTCAGCCCTGTGATATAAGCACATGAGGCTCTTTACTCCTCTCATGCTATATGACCCTGTGGCCTAGGTTTACATAGGAAACAAATCTGATTGTGAGATTTGAGGAGCGTGAGACGCTATCTCCCAGTTCTTTTTTTTTTTTTTTCTCTACAACCCAGTCAACACTTTAACTTAAGTACTCCCAATATCGGTGCCTACTATCTTGAACTAAGAAGCTTTCAAGTTGACATTATATTGGGGATGTTGTCTATTAAATCCCCTTGCTTCTACTCACTAAATGACAAATCACAAGTTAAGAAAATAATGCTATTTGACCATGTGTTTTAAAGAGGTTGTCGGACATACAAGTATTTCATATTCCAATCCAAATGCAAAGCAAAAGAGGTCCTTGCCCAAATTTCCCAGAAATCCTTTTCCATAAATGTCTACCCCTAACTCTATTAGTGTCAGTGGTATCTTTTGTGTTCCCTGTAAGAGTTTTAGACAAACTTGCTCTCATCTCCACACCCACATGAGCAAACTAATTTCAAACTTATTTTTGGAGAAATAATTTCAAATCCCTACTTCAAAACAAAACAAAATAAAAAATAAAGACAGATTAAGTTCCAGTTCACTCATGGAAAGATGTCAGTGAGCTCTAGGGAGGCGATGAACTAAAAACAGAGATCTGGAGAGGTCTGGGCTGGTGATGCTGCTACTCCCAGCACCCATACAAGCTCTTGCTCATAGACACTGGGATAACTATGAAAGACAATGTCAAGGAAAATTATACAGCAACCACAGACAATCATCAAATAGACCAGGTCACAAACTTAAGCTATGCAGATAAACAAGTCAAATTTTCTCCTGAAAGTTCTACCCTGAGAATTAAAAACATGATCCATGTTGAGCTAAGCCTCATTTCTAAACCCACCTAAGTTTAGAATGGTTGTGCACTCTTTGTATACCTCTCCCACATCTGTCTACTCAGCAGACATTTCTAGACCCATCTCCTCACAGAGATCCAGCTCATACAATTCCCTTCCCCACATAGCCTGCTCCTACTTATATGACAGCTTCCAGAACTCCATCACAGATACAGTTATTCAGTGGGAAGTGTGGGCTGCTGTGTCCTCAGTCTTCCTTGGATGCCGCCTTCCTTTCAGCTATAGCAGGAAAGCAGTGATAAGGACAATGATGGGGAGGCTGATACCAAATATTTATTCTTCTTAGATGAACCCTGTCCTATCTCTCATCTTGTTCAGCTGACTATTTATATCACAGACATTCTTAGGAGTTGATTCTGAAATAGCCAGTAGCTTATATCTGCCTCTCCTGATTCAACATGAGTTGTCCATAAGTTATTATTTATATGTGTGCTTTATTTAACTCTCACATCCATTATAGGGAGATTATAACAAATGATATCCAGAGTATAAGTAACTTACTTGATGAGAAACAGTAGTGGCACTCAGATCTGCAACACACTCCACCATTTTTCTCAGAAAAAAAAATCCTATCATTAATAAACAGAAAATCTTCATACCTTTTCATGTTTTCCAAATATCTAAACTATTTTTGAGATAGGAATCTGGCAGCAGTATGGTACAATTACCATGAACAACAGTGGGTTCAGGCATGAAACTCTGACTTAGCATATTGTTTCTATATAACTACCTGATACCAAGAACAAGGAAGGGTGCTGATTATAAAAACAGTTTTACTCTAATACCTGTGATTGTTAAGTGTTTTAACAATTCTAATATCAGCAAGCTCATGTCTAATTTACCCATGTATATATAACTAGATGGGATATAAGCAGATGGGATATATATCATAAGTTGGATCTAAAAGGAATAAGACATGGTTTCCATCAAGAACCTTTAAGAGTCACATTAAAAATATTTTGCTTAAATGGTGAATACTCAAAGGATTTTACATGATTATTATTAAAAAGAAACTTGTTGGAAATAAAACCTCACTTAGGAAGAAAATCATTCGACTAGTTGGAAGTTTCCTTTTGTTCTCAATTGTGACTGCCACACAACCTGAGCTAAGTACTACAGGAAGACTTGCAAGGGTAAATATAGAGGCTTTAAATAGTCACCGAGTACTCTTGAGTCTAGGTTGGATACTGGCACATTCATAAATAATTCTTTTCAATACACAAATTTGAGTTCATTCAGACAGGTCCCAGAATATATGTAAGCAAAACATCTATACATATAAGATTAATTTTAAAATTAAAAATAGGAGATAGTAAAATAGGAAACTTGAGTAATCGCTAAGATTTCAGTGAAGCACTAAGTTCTCTGCACACGGAATAGTGAGTGATGTGCTTGACATGCGCACTGATTTTACATTGTCTTCTACTTCTTAACTGCTGTGACAATAGAGCAAATATGGTCAGAGGGAGGTGTGCTTAAGCAGCATAAGAGTATTCATGAATAACAGTGAATTGAGATTTCCTCTAGCCTAAATAAGAGCACTACGCTCTGGTAAAAATGAGGGAATGTTTAAAGAGGAAGCAAGAACCAGAGCAGTATACTTCTGGTAAATTCTGGAGTGAAGGAAAATGCAGTACTGGCACCGACCAAAACTACCAACAGTAGCAACAGTGGTGAATAATAATAGATAATAACAATGAACTGTCTGGAGAGAAAGTTAGAAGACAAGCGAACCTACAATAGTATGAAAGTAAAATTTCAAATTTTACATGAACAAAATATGTAAGAAATCTGTGCACTAAAAACAATGAAAATGGCTTAAAGAAATTGAACACAACACACATCACTGGGAAAATATTTCATAGTTATGTATCAGAAGATTGCTCTCGCTAACATGTCCAGAAATGGTATGGATCTGAGATGTCTCTTGAAGGTACTACCATTTGTTAAATACTTAGTAAATGCTACAGTGTGTTCCTTTAAATGGAATAGCATGAATTCTGTGGAGCAATGATAAATGAAGGGTTGTGCTAATTAATAGACCAAAATAAAAGTGAAAAAGAAAAAGAGTGACTCTACCCACCCAATCTTACCACATGCACAAATTCTGCATCCTAACATCTTTGATTGCACTAAATATTAGGATTTCACCATGAGAGTGTGATTCTCCATTTTCTCGAGGGTCCTTGGTAACCAGTCCACAAGGGCAGACTACAGATGAACTTCCAGAGAGCTTCAGTGAGGAAGTTCTACTTTGTTGTTCCAAGCGTTAGGTATTTAAGGATTTGGGGGTTATGGGTGGGAAGGGTTGATGGGTCATAACACAGCACCTAATTATCATATGGACAGGAAGCTAGAGTGGGATGTGTGTGCTGAGCCTTGCACAGGGTCATTCTTCGTATAAGGTCAGATGTCTCTGCTCAAAGACACTCTCCAATGAAGGAGAAGAGGAAACCCCATTGAGAAACAGAATCCTCCATTTTGTGTCCGTCTCAGAGAGTTCTCCAGACAGGGTTCTCCAAAATAAGAGTCTTACTAACATCTATTAAGGACATACTAATAAATATTGATGCCTATTTTTGACAAGTAATTGAAGCTTTATACCCACCAGAGACAAACAAATAAGCATAAATTCATCCGAATTTTTAATGCTGTTTTTTTTTTCTTTTACTTCATCAGATCCTGTTTTGTAAATTTTGCTCATTTGTTTGGATGTATACATTTTTTTTTCCAGAACTGAGGACCGAACCCAGGTCCTTGCACTTGCTAGTGCTCTACCACTGAGCTAAATCCCCAACCCCTTGGATGCATACATAATCCCATTGAGCAGTCATGTTAATCTGTTTTACCCAGATTTTAAGATGGAGACTACACACAGGAAGCTCATTGGCTATCAGAGGTCAGGAGAGGAGGCAGGAGTGCTCAGAAGAAATAGCACCATGACTGGACAACGAAAGATGGTTCTCTAGAGTTTGGTGAGAAAGTCGAGTGGCAGATCAGTGAATGGACCACCAAGGAACAGAACCTGGCATTGGCTGGGGCAGGACTTCACAGGTAGCAATACAAAAGCCCTGTGATTTGACACCTTTATACCTGATGGAAATGAGAAGTAAATAGTTAAGATTTTGGACATATATCCATGAACTATGTCTATGAACAAAGACAAATAGCTTTGAACTGTAATATATAGAACAGAGAAAAGAAAAGCTGAGAAATGAGAAAGATCAGTTTTAATAGAGAAGGAATAAAGCTATACATGAAAGGCAAAACAGAAGTTATTGCTAAAACAGGGGTATGAAAATTTACATTCACAAATAACTTCAACCAGTTAATATTTTAACTGTTGACTCATCTTTCTAGCCCAAGACTTATATTCTTATGGTAGGTTTAAAACAGGATTATTCAATCAAAATATTAAGAAAGCTATTAATCTGAAATCCCAAGGAAAATATTTATAACTCATTTATTTGACATTTATTTGACTGCTTCTATGAAAGGTTGAAAGTATTAATATTATTTTAAAATAGTCATCAGTTATAAATACCATTATTAAAGAGTCCAAATTGCTGATGTAAATGATAATTTAAGTATTTGGGGGGAAAGGATATCCAATGGGGTTATTTTTATACTTTATATTTTAAGACTAGAGAATATATCCAAAAATATAGAAAAGATCATTTGCTTTGAGGAAGAGGTCTAGGTGATTCGTTTCAGGTTTTATTCATTTCAGTACTGCCCAATCTCATCTGAACCATGGAAAAAAGTCTAGGATGTTTGCTATCAGAAACTGATAGCAATATTGATATGTGCCGTAATTTTAAAACTGACGGTGGCCCTGATTAATGCAGTAAATTTTCTCAACTATTTTTCACCTGGTGTGTGAGAGATAACACAATATACTCATCTGAATATATTCTAAGAGAAAGACACCTTAACCTCGACTTTAGTAAAAAGGTAAGTTAATTCTTTATTCAAGAATTTCATGGATCCTTAGTAAAACTCATGTCATAAATGTTTAAATGTCATATTTAAATGTCTACACATCGTTCAACAAATGCTAGCCACTATGAGCTAGCATCTCTCTGTGACCAGAGTGAAAGAAATAAGAACGTAGTTACCCAGAGATGGATTCTGGGCAGGAATGTCTTCCTTGCTTTCATGAGTTGTGTGAACCTTTGAAAGTTTAACAAACAATATCACAGTGTGACAAGACCTCTCCTGTCCTAAAAACACTGCATTCTAAATCTAACGTCAGCCGTCAATGTAGCTGTATTTGGTCTAGGCTCTATGATGGTGTCTGCTGGCACTAAGACAGGTCTCTGAAGTACTGGCAGTGTTTACAAGGTGTTAAGTTCAGAAAAAAAGAAAATAATTTAATGCATTCTGAATAGAACCTCTGAGGAGGTCCTAATGTTGCACATATGCTAGGCCCTAAAATTACAGCTCAACTCTCATTGCACGTTCAAGGTCAGAAACACTCAGGCAGGGATATTTTATCCCCCTGCAAATATGAGAGAATCCATTTGAACTCTTGAAACTAATTTATAGATGTGCTAAATGACCCACCAGGAAGATTGGGTGTACGTAGGACAAGCTGTCTTCTTGGCTTCCTAATGGAAGTAAGTAAGTCCAGAATGGGATCTCTTGCTCTACGAACTTCATAGCTTTTGTTTCAACCTCAACTAAATGACAGACCTAGATTCCTAAGAACATCCAGTTTGAAGACCTTGGCAAACATTCAGAAAGATTCCCCAACAGGACACAGTCACGTGTCTTATTCTCACTGCCACCACCTCTATAACCACTAAGAAACAGAAGAAGGAAACAAGTTACCTGTGTGAAACAGAACAAGAGTCGAATACTTACCCTGCCATTTCAGGCTAAACAGATCGTCTTCAAGCACTTGGGACTTGGCTGAATCACACCAAGCCCAGAACACTGCAGTGGCTTATCCTTAGCTGCCCTTCTGTGGCTGTGGCATCAAATAGGACTGAACATGCTCCTAATGGCTGCAGTCATGTCGTATTTTTAGTTGATTTCTTTTCAGTATTATAGAAGCGTGTGCTTCAATATCCTAAAGTCATCCTCTTTGGATACGGGAAAGAGATTGAACAGAGGAGGTCATACCCAAAGGAAGAGTAGACCAAAGAAGATGTTTTCACTAGCCTTTAGTAATAAGAGAACAGGGTAGATTTAAAGACACTATGTAACTAATAGTGTGGAACTAAGCTTTCAGGAAGTCGCAGAACATACTGCAGAAGTAACAATTCTTAGTCATCTCAGGGAAATCATGTAGAAAATACTGCATGTACCACCTCTCAGATAATGACCAAATCTCAAACCATACCACGTCTTTTCTAAAAAGGAAGGACAATGGACCACCCTCGGCAACCCCCTATCTTCAGGGACACAAGCTACGGTCCCATGGGTAAATTGCTTCGCCAATGAAGGTTCATGAAAATAAAGGGCAGCAGCGGCAAGAAAATCATTTTGCACCAAAAAGGTGCAAACATATCGGTAAGCTTAAGACTGCAAAGGTCAAAGGGTGTCAAACTGCCATCTTGGATTTTCATGGAGGATGGAGAGAGGCAAGGATGTCACACTAAAATCTCACAGAAGCTAATATACTCCAAGTAAAGGTTATCCACAGCCTATTAGAACCGTAGTGCTCAGAGTCATTCTGCAGCAACATGTAATTTTTGGAGTGAGGGCAGAAACAGTAAATGTGTATAAATTATGCAAAGTATTTACGTGTTTAAGAAATAAATTTTTTAAGGCCTAAGTCAGTGACGAGCCAACTTTTTTACTTTAAGCGAAAGCTCATGCCTCTTTCATAACTCTTGAAATTTGTGTTGATATTCAGCATTGTCCAACCTCGGAGAATTGAGCTGTTATGATTTTAATTAAACTTGCCAAGTGACATATTAAAAGTAGATCTAACCAAAGATACAATGAGGCAACAGGGTGAAGCTTAATAAAATATTAAGCACTGGGTGTTTTGTGGTTTCTCGTCAAATACCAAAGGAGATTGAACTGGAGTGAGGGAATATTGGCTAATAAATTTCCAGAGGAAAAATGGCACTGCCGCTTTGTGAAGTTTGAAGCACGGGGAGGCGGAAAAAAAAAAAATGACCAGAGAAACAGATTGCTTACAATGCCTTGTTAAGTTCAACTCATGCAAAAAGTTGCTGACACCCTGGAGAATTCTTTAGCAAAGTAGGATTTTCTTTCCAGAATGTTATATGTATAGGTTACGTACTGAGAGCTGAGTTTTCTAACATGATGTGTAGGAAAGTTCAGAAGAGCACCGTGATAGATTCTTAAGCTCCGGAAGGCTGAGAGAATCCACTGCATCAAAATCCAGGGTCCTTGGCCTGATGGGCAAAAGGCTGCTAGAGCCATCTTCCGTGGATTTTCCTACAGAGCTAATCCATGCTTAACATGGATGCTTAGCTCGCATGCTTAACAGATGCTCAGTGTGCAGGATATTGCATCGAGTTTGCAGCGTCAGGTTTGTTTAAGAGTCATATTTTCAAGTGCTTGCCCCTAGGGCTCTGTTCTGGGCAGTTATAAACTGCAGCAGTGCAGACTGGGCTTTAAAGGGAAAGTTTTCATTTTCATGAACGCTCAATGAAAACATTTCAGACCTGAAAATGAAGTTCTAAGTTTATACTTTCTGTGTCTTAGAAACTGTAGTTGAGTTTATTTACCTTGCATAGTATTCCTGTTTGCCACGGTGGGCTTGTGGCCCCTGCCAGCCAGAGGAACACTTGTAGAGTTCTCTTCCCTTCTCTCGAAGTATTATTTCCCAGTCCAATTTGTTTAAATTCAACCTTTCCCCTCTGTCTCTGCCAGGCCACCCCTGCTGTTAAGGAATTTCCTCAGAAAGCCTTGGGGAACTTCTTATATTGTTGTAAGCCTAGCAGTCACCAGGTATTTAAGAAGGGACACACATCCAGATAGCTCTTCCTGTCTTGATTGAAATCCTGACGTGTGATTGGTGTCCAGCCCTCACAATATACATAAGACACTGTAGAGTAGGCAAGCTTTCTTCTGTGCCACTTGAAGGGACAAGTGGGAGTGTGATTCTTTCTGAGAAAATTGTGTGTGTGTTCTGAATGTGGTTGTGATAATACTGCACAAGGACACTCCCACCCCCTTTATTTGTTTTGCTAAGAAGCTTCAAAACATAAAGTACATGCAATCATTATGAGGTTCTGGAAACATGGTGTAGCTGGGCTCTTCTGGTAAGATGTAGCTTTTCATAGTGTGACAATTGTGTACATTTCTCTACTGCGTCCTGAGACATCTGAACGTGTCAGGCCAAGTTGTCATGATTCTCACAGCTAATTGCTCGTGTTCTGGTCAGGAAGAAGCGTTGTTTGTTTATATAAACTTGGTACTTCGGTGTCAAAAAAAAATTACCCAGGGTAGATTTGTGTGTTCATGGCAACTTCTCAGGGCAAGCTGTCACTTTGGGCTTACCAGGAGAATGGGCAGAATAGTGACCCCTCTCTGAATTGTTGAATAAAATTTCTCCATCATCTCCCCCTGGTTGTACCTCTAAGACCACTCTGAGCTTACTCTAGGAAGGTACTAAGATACTACTGTGAGCAAAGGGAAGTTGTATTGTACACAGGACTTTCTATCCCTTAAATTTGCATCCATCACAGCTTCTGGAAAGGACTGCCTCTAAGAGAAGACAGCTGTCTATCATTTAAAATAAAACAAAAGGTCAGACCATCCTACCATTAATATCACCGATGCCGGAAGTATTTGGAGCCCCTGTGTAAAAGACCATTCACACAATGCTCAATTACTTATAGTCCTGTGATAACCTTTTTAATTAAAATGCTTTTTAAATATATTAATCTTCACTCATTATGCAAACACTTCAGTCAGAGACAATGCAGTGAATATATGCCATTTTTAAACCTTGAGTTCATTGTTTTTAATAGCTCTTGGATTTCTCTAGGAATATACACTCTTTTCTATCATGAGACAGTTTATTGGAAGCAGAGTCACATTCCATTCAAGAGCTCAGGAGTCCTTCAGCACCTCCCTCTTCTTGTAGATGTTGATAATAGTCACATTGTAAAGTAATCCCCTTGAGTATTTGTTTGAATTTCAGCCATTCCTACCAGCTGAACTCTCACAGCCAAGAAAGCATCAAGTACGTTGTAGTCCATTATTATTTCTGGAATATCTTTTCCATCTCTTACCATTTTGGCTAGGGTCCTTGAGATGTAACACCTATCCTGGTGCAGCCACTAGTTGGTCTCATCATCTGTTTGCCTGCCTCCACACCCTATGCCATCCCTACTTTTTGTAGCAAAAATTCCTCTAAAACAACTTGTCATAACTTTGTGATATTTGCCAAGCATTCAGAATGTTCACAACGTCACTGAAGAATTTGCTTTCCCACTTTACAGAGGAAGATGTGAGGTCCAGATATTAAGAAAGTTATGTATATTTACATAACTAATACCTATTCTAATCAAGATTTGAGTAGAGTTTTCTATGACTCAAATTTTACACTGGCACAGCCACCCAACCTTCTGACAGTGTGACACAATATTGTCATCTACAAAGTCCGTGCTCAAGAAGTTTATCATTGGGTTACATCCTAAAATTTCATAATGTCAAGGAAACACACTAGGTTATGTTGGGGTGGATTCATATCTCTCCCTCAAGGCTGTTTGCTACCCAAATGATGTAGCAACATTCAACTTCACCCATACAAGTTAGAGAACTCACCCTTCTAAAATTTAAGTGTCACTATTTGGGCTGTGGCTTCCAAAGATAGCCCCCATCCATACTGGGCCACACGCTGGTTTGGCATCCTGGTGTTTTACTTCCTTTCTTGGTGGTCACTATGCTCTCTGTTCTCTAGTCATCCGTGACCTCTTAGTATCCTTCCAGCAACCAACATTCTTTGGGCCTCTCCATACCTTCACATACGCAATGAGTTGGTGAGTAATGTTGGTCCTGCTTTCTGCCACCTGGAAAGCCCCACCCTAGTATACATTGTTAAGGATAACTTTCTATAAGACCAGTTGCGCATCCTCTAGTGAAGCTCGTTTATGCTTCCTTGGGTCTCCTCCTTATTACATATCAACATTCCTCTTACTGGGTCCTCCCATGCTGTACCACAAGTGCTGGTTGACTCATTTGCCTTCCTGCTGAGCTGTGGCTTCTGCAAAACTCTGAGCTTTATTGGTTTTAAACTACCTACCTGCAAGGCTGCTTTCCCAAGTAATTGGAGAGCCTCACACTTCGGGCTACTATGCAAATATCAGCTTCCCTGAAAAACCATCTTTGTCTGCCTATATGAAAGACAAATAGAAATTCACAGCCCCCGGCATGACGTTTAACCTTCTTATCCTAACACTATCACCTGAAATTACATCACACATGTATCTCTCTGTTTTCTGATACACATGCTAAAAACCATCCTACTAGGAAAGGCCTGTATCTGCTTTCCTTGGTGTTTTGATAATAGCTGCTTAGTGAGAATAAAAAGTGTACCTGAATCTCTTCCCCACAGCAAATTGTTTAAACCATTGCTAGTGATGTTGCAAGGACCGAAACATATGGCTGTATACTTACTGCCTTGTGCTATAAATTGAAATTACCACAGATTTTTCTATCCCAATAAAAAGTCAAAAAAAGACTACCCACACCCAATGGTACATTTTAGAATTTGGTTAAATGGTTAAGAGGATATACACTTGATTGACAGGGGAAAATGAAGGAAAGGAACAGAATCTCAAAAGCCCTGAAAAACATTAAGTGACCTCAATCTTCAATGTTCTAGTTTTACTCCTTTGTTCTAGTCCTTCCACCCACTATTAGATCTAGTCCATCCTTAGATCTAATCTAAGGATTAGATCCAGGCCCTCAATAGATGCCTTAATTCACTCACTCCCAAGGTCCACATACATCGTGTAGTTTCTGTGTATGACCTACATGCATCTTCCTATACACTTTAGTCCTTGACTAGGTTATGGATAACATGTAATACTATGTAAATACTTCATACATTATGGTATTCATAGGATAGTGGCCATAAGAAAGTCTATGCATTTTCAGTACATATAAAAGTTTCCCTTGTTTTTGATCCATGGTTGGTTGAAACTGTGAATACAGAACCTATGAATATGAAGGGTTATTGAAGTCCCATCAAAATCTTGTCTCCTTTGAGTACTATCTCTGAAAACCCCACTCTTTCTGATTTAAATTTGGGGGTAAACTACATGAATTGCTGTCTCCTCTGAGATCATTGTTCTTTATCTTCTGGTTTTAGAATGGTGAATTGGCCACTGAGTTTTACCAGCATCAGCACGGCTGGAATCCATGAACATGCTGGAGATTCTGCTTAGTGAAATGAGCCTGACAGAATTATGCCAAGTGTCCTCCTGTTCAAGATAAGCTGCCACAGTGAGAGCCCCAGATTGGATGAGAGGGCACAGGTAGAGAGGACTTTTGGGGGAATTCCTCTTTCACAGGAGTAGTTGGACAGTTAGGATCTCCTTGACATTTCCACTTGAACTTAGGGGTGGCCCCTGCAGGACATAAAACAGGTATTAGTCAATGCCAGGTAGAGTCTGTGGTGAGCCTCAGGATTTCACATGCTCTCAGAGTGGATTATGAAGTAAAGATAGGAAGGACACTCACAGCACCATGACGTCACCTTCTTCCCCTAGATTTGCTATCAGGACCATCCTGGCATATGCTTATAGGGACAAACTCTAGAGCAGTTGGGAAACTGAGTCTCTTCCTTCTCTACCTTTATAACTCCCTCTTATTTTATTTCTTCAAACTCCCTCTTTTCTCATTCCCTGTCTTGTGCATGATCTTCTTTTCTCTCCTTTCTTTCTTCTTCTTTTCTATTTATTCTTTTTTAATTACATGTGTGCATGTATGTCAATTGCATTCTTAGTCTCCCCAAAGGCCCGAAGAGGGTGTCATATCCTCTAGAACTCGAATTAG
The DNA here is from genome assembly GCF_021556685.1 of Rattus norvegicus. NCBI lineage: Eukaryota > Metazoa > Chordata > Mammalia > Rodentia > Muridae > Rattus > Rattus norvegicus. Next base: position 97,190,514 of record NC_141547.1, read on the forward strand.
TTCCAGCAGGTTGTAAGTTACCCTGTGGATGCTCAGAATTGAACGCAGGTCCTGTGGAAGAACAGACAGTACCTTAAACTACTGAGCTATTTCTTTATCCTCTCTCTTCTTGTATTCTCTTTGTCACAATATTTTCCAACTTGTTTCATCCTCAAACCACTTCAAAAATAATCTGACTTTCTCTGTCTAATCCCAAGAGTTTCCCCAGCTGACCTTTAGGACCAAGACATTTTCTTCAGGATTACTCTAATAAAACTTTGTCTTTCCCATCAGTTAAATTGCTCACATTGTACTGAATGCATCTTGTGTTTTCATTTATGACATCACAGTAGACATATAAAGCAAGATGAGGAATCAAAAAGAAGAAGAAAAATCACACACACAGCTGTGCTACTGCATGCTTAGAGAGTATTCACACGTAGTACATATCAGGAAAGATTTTGTTTCTGGAGGAAACCATTAGGGAGGGCATAAGTAGACATGCCTCAGTGTTGTGAATATAATTGGGAGAAATACCCACTCAAGTGAATTATCCCGTACCTATACTGGAGGAGTCTATCCCCCAATGACATTCACCTCATCTTTGCCATGTTATATTAGATAAGTGTCTATGCAATTAGGATTTTCCCAGAACCATCCCCGCTTAACCCACAGACATGGGTAAGCAGAATTTCCCCCATCTTAACAGCCAGTGCAGAGTGAAAGTGGCAGGCCACCAGCAGCCACTGTAAGGAAAGGCTGAGTGGCAGTTCTAATTGACCATTTCTACCCATGCTCCTCTTCAGAATGTACAGTCCGAGCCAAGCTGTCACAGCTTCCTGCCAATCACAAGAAATCTGACCTAGAGGAAGTGCCATCTCAAAGGCAGCTATTGATCTACTCAATGAATTCGGCTTTCTTTGCAGCGTCATCCATTGTGTCCAGGCTATCACAGTGAGGAGAATACCTAATCAAAACATAAAGATCATGAATTTAGTGAACTATAGACAATGACTTCAAATTGAAATATGTTCTCTGGCTGCCCAAATAAGAAACAAGTCAGTACTTGACACATCTAGTTGTAGAATTGCATATTTGTTCTTTGGGCTACTTAGCCTGTGCAGAGGCATGGCCTAGGTAGGTAGTATGTGGGTTTATAACACCAGAAGGGAAACAATGAATTCGCATTGTGATGTGCAATGAGAGCTCAAGATGAGTGGTTTTGGCTGGGACAAAAAGGAGTTCAGGCAATTTAAGAGAATTATACAGGCAAATTCCATGTCATACTTTTCTGTTTTTCTACCTTTTTACATCCAATGAAAAGTTTCTGCTTTGACACAGTTCCATTGGCAGACATGTCATAAACAATGGGGACTGGGAAGAAGGAAAAGTCCACAAAGACAGAGTACCTAGACAGACAGCAGCTCGGCAGCAACACAGATTCATTCTCAACCACTGTGGCATGATGTCCTCATAATAAGGCCAGACACATTGCTATTTTAACGCCTCTATGAGGGGTTAGCAGGGTGTCATTGCATGCTAGATGCATTGCACAGAAACCACATAGAAAACATGGTGATTCAGGTAGCAATTATCAGCCACATTCTATCAGAAAATGCAGCCTGTGCCTTCAACTTCTAAAGTTATCAGGAGGCTGATAGAAAGATGACAAGCTAAGGGTTCCCAATCCACTCATTGGGAAGAAAAGAAGGTTATCAGACAAAGAAATATCTATCCCAGTTGTCCATCTATGTATGGGCATATAAACATACAGGCATACTTTCATTCTCAAGAGTCACTGAGCTTGTTTCCAAATGGTAATTAATTCATGGAAGCATGTGTTATTATTCCCAAATATTCATGGTACTTCACTGGTAGAGAATTATATTTCTATCGCCCTTTGATAGGGTATGGCCATGTGCCCTAATAAAGCTGGAAAAATATGGAAGAGGTGATATATGCTATAAATACAGAGAAACTTGAAAACAGCGTGTGGTACCTAAGCTATCTTTCCCTCTTCTTGATGACCAGCAATGTCTCAAGGAGGAATTGCTCTATCAATCTTATCCATCAAAATTCATAGAACCAGAGATAACGCTTTTCTAAGGTATTGAAATTTGCACACTGTTAGCAAGCTATAACTTAGTCCATTCTAATATATGTGTTTTACTAAAGTTAATGGACCGTCTATACTAAATCTAAGAATGATGGCATTCTTGCCAGGTTCAAGAGAGCCAAGTTGAAATGCTCTCTCTCTGTTGCCATGCTCTCATTTCACCTCCATCCCATTTGTTACTTGCATTGGTTCTGGCTTTTATTAACCTAATCTGCCTGAAGAAGAGAAGCAGACACAGCAACTCCCGGCGTCATTAAAGTACCTGTTCATCAGATAACACTGTTGAGATCCCTAAGAAGTAGCAAACATGGGCATGATTATTATTAAAATATCCTTTTCCAGGGTCTGGAAAGATGGGCCAGTTGTTAAGAGCATTTGCTATACTTTCTGCACTTACAGAGGACCCAGGTTGAATTCCCAGCACTCATGTTAGGAATTTCCTAACTGTCTGTAACTCCAGATCCAGGGAAGTCAGCATCCTCTTCTGGTATAAATGACTGCCTGTAGTCATATGCGTATACATGTGTGTACTCACGTGCGTGCGCGCGCGCGCGCACACACACACACACACACACACACACACAAAACAAACAAATAAATAAATAAAATAATTTATTTTATATAGCCTCTTTCAAAGTTAATATGTTGCCTTTGCAGTGGACAGATATCCTCATATTATATAAAATTCTATAATGTTAATATTAGAAAATCTTGATTAGAGAGCCATGTGTCAGTTAAAATTGGTAAGAATATAATATAGCCCTGTTAGAAGCTGTAGAGGAAAAAACCACACAAACTTGAAACAACTGGAATTCGTGGCAGTATTCCCATTATAAAGGTAAATACTAAGCTACTTTGCATAAAGCTTATTGCATATGAGGATGGGTTTATTTTTAATCCAATATCTAAGCACTGATCACCTTATAGGTACACAACATTGTTTTATTTTACTTTTGGTCAAAACAAAAAGAAAACTTCTTTGAAGTTCAACCTTTATTTGTTACTGAAAAGAAATGTCTGCCTGTGTCCCATCAAAGATGGGCAGTGCTCTTTACATCCTAGGCGCTAAGTCCCTTGGCACCCAATCTCTAGATCTGAGGATGTGAGAATGTGAGAATCTGATTCCTACTCACATGACAAGAGAAGTGGTAGAACAGGAAGCCATCAGTCACACATCACAGTTAGGAAATGGCATGAGAATCACCGGATGTCAGACTTTATGAAGAAAGCACCTGGAGCCCTGAGGTTGAGAGCCCTTCCTAGACAGTAATGGATTTTCGGTCTTAGCTCTGGTTTCTTTCCTGGACCTCGTAAATGCATCTCCTTTGAGATGATAGAAATGTCTTTCTTAAAGAACATGGAGTTTGAGAATTTGGCATAGTAGAAATGGTAAGCTTATCAAGCCACTCAACATCAAAACTGAGTTCAGAAAATCCCACGCAGGCCTCTGCCTGCAGCTAACAATACCTCGCTGCTTCCCGAGGTTCTGTTTCCATTCTGCTGTGGAAACTTGTAGGGTAGTGATGAAGTTTTCCTTGGGATGAACAATACTCATGTGCCGTTTCATAATTCAGTTCTCTCTAGTTGGCAAAATGAATCTATCTAGTGATGTTCAAACAAAGAGTGAAAGTATTTCGGCAGTCAGGAAGCACTTGACAAAGTGTGCGTACACTTCCTGTTGTTAGAACTACGAAAACTGCAACAGAAATAAGGATCATAGGAGGCAAGGATACGCTTAAACATTACATAATGCACAGAACAATCTCCCGTACCGGAGTACAAGCTCCCACATCATGACTACTGAGACTGAGAAACTCATCCAGATCAAGTCCCGCTTGACTCTATTCCCTTTTGTATGTCTGAAAGAGCCTGTGTTGTTTCTGAATTCTGCCTCTGCTAAGTCTCTGCGTGCTTCCCAGCATTCTGTGCGTGACTTTTCTTTCCCATTCTGCAGTGACCACTTTAGTGCTCACACTTTAGTGCACCCATCTCTCTTATTAGTTGCCTCAGGACACATGATTATCCAGATCATCCCACGTACAATGGTCACGGTCCACAATGTGCTTGGTTCACTGACAGGAATGAACGAGCACTAGACGCCTAAAGAGTGACTTAGGTCAGAGGGCGACTTCATCTAGATGAGAGTAGAAACAACACTACTAGCAAGACTCACCTGCTGTTTCTTGAGGTCTGTTGCCAAGGCCCTTACATGCATCATCTCATTTTTAATTCAGGCTATAGCCATGCTGTCCCTTGACGGGGAAAGAAACCAGTCCTCAGAGAGACTAGAAAACCTTCCTAAAGTCATACATCTGGTTAGCTTATTGGCCAAGTCGTAAAACCTGCCTAATTTCAAACTCCCATCTTCTTCTCTTCAAGGACAAACAGGACATTTTACAAAGAATTAAGCCATAATGAATTAGTGAATTCATCTATCTTTGTGTGCATACACATATGTTGGTGGGGAGCACCATCACGCCCAACCTGAGACAGAACCCTGATTTCAAATACACAAAATGGCAGGGGCAAGGAGGTCTCATTTCTTAAGAGTACACGTCTTTCTTTATGTTAAAGTTCTTTTACATGAAAACAAATTAACAGAGATACAAACAAAAACAAAACCCAATAGTTTATTGCCTTTTGCTTTAAAAAGTTATTTCGTTTAAAACTGAAGAGGCTACATCTGCCATGTCAGAGATGTGTGGGTGACAGCCAAAACTGGCTGCATCCTTGACGTACCAAGTTTGTCTTGCCTTCAGAGGGTACACAGCATTTTCTTTTTCAGAGTTTCTACATTTGCATCCTAAAGGCTGAACCTTTCCTGGGTCTTTCCTTTAAAAAGGGTGAATTATTTTTTTTCCTTTGTGTATCTCCTAAATGATTAAATTAGCATATAATCTTTGAGGTTCACCAAGTGCGCTCAAGGATTGTTAGTCCAGATTAGATGCTGGGGTTACAAACTTTCACTATGCTGCCGTGTGACCCTGCCATTTCCGTTCTCTTGCAATGCACTCCCTTGCGGATGAACAACTCTTTCTCAGGGGTCACTTATCAGATATTCTGCATATCAGATATTTACATTACAATTTGTCACAGTAGCAAATTTACAGTTATGAAGTAGCAGTGAAAATAATCTTATGGTTGGGGGGTCACCATAACATGAGGAACTGTTTCAAAGTGTTTCAGCATTAGGGAGGTTAAGAACCAGTGTTGGATGGAATTTTTTTTAAAATTGATTAAGATATGGCACTAAATTCCTTTAATTGGGGCAAGACAGTGTAATTGGGGCAACTAATTCTGCTTCTAAAAGTCCCACTTATCCAGTAATGATTTGATTTCTACTTTTGTCTTTGCCTAATGACACTCCATACCTCCTGGTTTGTATTAATTATTAATTACTTAGCTGACTATGAGTGTGTGTAGCTATAGTGTACTATACTCATGCACAAGCGATGGAAATAATGAGTTTTCTGTCACTAGTAAAGAACTTTCAGTGTATGAGGAATGGGACATCGCTAGTCATTACAAAAGTTACATCTGAGAGCTAAAGAGATGGCTCTGTGGGACCCCAGTTTGATTCCCAGCACCCACATGTCAGATGACAACTCTCTTTAACTCCAGTTCCAGGGTATCTGATACTCTTTTCTGGACTCTATGGGGACCAGACATGCAGGTAGTATGTGAATATTCATGTAGGAAAAACATTCATATTCATAAAACATTATTAAAAAATTTTCAAAAGTTACTCTTAGAGGATGCTGTGTGGCTTCATCGATAGCATTCCACAGAAGGGATTAAATAATATCTGGGGTAATGAATCAGGAAATGTTCCCAGGGTGAACTGATAATCAAGCTGAGTAGTAGCTGTGCTTTCTTTGCTGGTTTCTTGTTTTTAATATGTGTGTGTCTTTTGTTAATTTCTGAATCTACCAAGGGTTCCTTTGCCCATAACTTCATATATAATAACAGCATCCATCTCTGTACATTGAGAGCTGTATGTGACTAGTTTTTCAGAATCATATTTTCATTCCTACTTTTTTCCTTTTTTAAAATTCTATAATCTATTTTTACAGTCTAGTCATTATCCTCCTCCAGGTCCAACCCTCTGACTGTTCCTCATCCCATACTTCCTCCCCCACCAGCTCCAAAATGATCTCCCTACCCCCATCCCACCCCAAGACCTCCTCACTCCCTGGGGCCTCAAGTCTCTTGAGGGCTAGGTACATCTTCTCTGACTAAGGCCAGACCAGGCAGTCTTCTCCTGTATATGTGTCAGGGCCTCTTATCAGCTGGTGTACACTGCATGGTTGGTGGCTCAGTGTCTGAGAGATCTCAGGGGGTTCAGATTAATTAGGACTGCTGGTCTTCCTATGGAGTTGCCCTCCTCCTCAGCTTCTTCCAGCCTTTCCCTAATTCAAGAGTCCCCGACTTCAGTCCATTGGTTGGATGTAAGTAGCTGCATCTGACTCTTTCACCTGCTTGTTGGGCCTTTCAGAGGGCAGCCATACTAGGCTCCTGTTTGGAAGCACACCATAGCATCAGTAATAGTGTCAGGCCTAAGGGCCTCCCCTTGAACTGGACCCCCCTTTGGGCCTGTCACCAGATCTCCTTTCCCTCAGTACTATGTCCAATTTTCTGAGGAACCTCCAGACTGATTTCTAGAATGGTTGTACCAGCTTGCACTCCCACCAACAATGGAGGAGTGTTCCTCTTTCTCCACATCCTCACCAGCATCTGCTGTCACCTGAGGTTTTTTTAATCTTAGCCATTCTGACTGGTGTGAGGTGGAATCTCAGGGTTGTTTTGATTTGCATTTCCAATGTCTAAGGATGTTGAACATTTCTTTGGGTACTTCTCAGACATTTGATATTCCTCAGTTGAGAATTCAATGCTCTGTACCCCATTTTTAATAGGGTTACTTGATCCTCTGGAGTCTAACTTCTTGAATTCTTTGTATATATTGGATATTAGCCATCAGATGTAGGATTGGTAAAGACCTTTCCCCAATCTGTTGGTTCCCATGGTATGCACTCACTGATAAGTGGATATTAGCCCAAAACTCAGAATACCCAAGATACAATCCACACACCACAAGAAGCTCAAGAAGAAGAATGACCAAAGTGTGAATGCTTCAGTCCTTCTTAGAAGGGGGAGCAAAAATATTTAGAGGAGGAAATATGGAGACAAAGTTTGGAGCAGAGATTGAAGGAAAGACCATCCAGAGATTGCCCCACCTGGAGATCCAACCCATATATAGCCACTAAATCCAGACAATATTGCTGATGCCAAGAAGTGCAAGCTGATAGTAGCCTGATAGAGCTGTCTCCTGAGAGGCTCTGCTAGAGCATGACAAATACAGAGGAGAATGATCGCAGCCAACCATTGAACTGAGAATGGGGTCCTAATGGAGGAGTTATAGAAAGGATTGAAGGAGCTAAAGAGGTTTGCAACCCCATAAGAACAACAATACCAACCAACCAGAGCTCCCAGGGACTAAACCACCATCCAAAGAGCACACATGGACAGACCCATTTCTCCAGCTGCATATGAAGCAGAGGATGGCACCAATGGGCACCAATGGGAGGAGAAGCCCTTCATCCTGCCGAAGCTCGATGTCCCAGTGTAGGGGAATGTCAGGGCAGGGAGGTGGGAAGGGGTGGTTGGGAGGTGGGAGAACACCCTCACAGAAGCAGAGAGAGGGAATGAATCCAGAGTTTTTGGAGGGGAAACCAGGAAAGGGGATAACATTTGAAATGTAAATTTAAAAATATCCAAGAAAAAACACTCAGGTAACAGCACATGTCAGTTAAGATATGGAGAAAGATGAACACTCCTCCATTGCTGGTAGGACTGCGAACTGACAAAACTATGGAAATCAATCTCGTGGCTCCTCAGAAAATTGGAAATAGGTCTACCTGAAGATCCAGCTATACCACTTGGGTATATACCCAATAGATGTACCACCATGCCACAGGGGCACGTATTCCACTATGTTTATAGCAGCCTTGTTTATGATAGCCTGAAGTTGGAAACAACCCAGATGTCCCTCAACATAAGAATGGACAGAAAATGTGGTTCATTTACACAATGGAATACTATTCCGCTATTAAGAAGGAGGACATTCTGAGTTTTGCAGGCAAATGGATGGAACTAGAAAATATCATCCTGAGCGAGGTAACTCAGATGCAAAGGACATGTGTGGTATATTCTCACTAACAAGTGGATATTAGCCAAAAAATACAGAATGCCCAGGATACAGTCCACTGAACTCAAGAAGGTTAACAAGCTGAAGGGCCCAAGTGGGGATGTCCCAATCCCACTGGGAAAGAAGAGGAAAGCAATCATGGGGTGGGCAAGGGAGGGAGGGACCTGGGTAGGAAAGTGGACGAGGAGGGGTAAAGGAGGACACGATCAGGTATTGGGGGGAGCAATGGGACTTTCATTCCTATTTTAACTTTAAATAGAGACCGTTTCTGCTGTTTCCCACTGTAGTGTGAGTCTTCTTTGGTCATCTAAAGTCTTCGTTATTCTTGAGATGAAGATACATTTATATAAAAGTCATTTCCAGAAAATAAGTTCCAAAGAGGAAAGAAGGGAGTGCACATCTTCACTGACAATAGCATGATAGACAGATTTGGAGTCATACATCAGAGCTTCAGCTCATTAGATATTTTATATTGCCTTGTCTTTTCTCTGGACCAATGTGCTGACTGCAAACAAATGTTATCCAGCAAGCATGTCTATTAGATGGTAAGCAGGAAAACCATGGACAAGGAGCAAACTTTTACATGACCATGGAACTTGCTGGATGCTAATTCATATGTTATTGGTTTTATAAAACTGGCCATCCTATTGGGGTTATTAACAGAGTCAATGAATTTCTCACAAAGTTCCCATGCCACTCTTCACATAAGAAAGGAAAAAATACTTAAAAGTCATATAGAAGCATAAAAGGCCCTGTACAGCCAAAGCAATCTCAAGCCAAAAGAACAGTGTTGGAAATATCATCATACCTGATTTCAAGTTCTATCATAAAGCTCAAAGCTACGGTAATAAAAGCAGCATGGTATTGATAAGAAAATGGACTAACGATCTTTGTGAGAAAATGGGGCGCTACTAGGCAACTGCATCCTACAGATTTTTGACAAAGATGCCAAAATATACATAGTGAATAAAAGCTATCACCTTCGACGTGGTGCTAAGAGTCTGCATGTTCTACACGCAGATTGCTTAAACTAGATCCTTGTTTCTCGCCCTGATAAAAATCAGCTCCAAATGGATAACAGATGTCAATGTGTGACTCAAAAGCCTTTCAGAGTTTTAGTGGGAAAAGTTTAGGATACATTTCAAGAAATATGCACAAGAAATGACATTCTGAATAGTATTCCAGTCACTAGAGAAATAAGGCCAGCGATGGATAAATGGGATCTCATGAAATCAAAAAGCTCTGTACATCAAAAGAAACTTTCAATTGAGTGAAGAAGAAGCCCACAGAATAGGAGGACCGTTTTGCTAGTGTACAGCTAATAGAGTGTTAAAAGCTAGAATATACAAATAAATGAACTAATATCAAGAGAGTAAATGACAGAGTTGAGGGGACCAGAGAGATAGCTCAATGGGAAAATGTCTCAACAATAAATCTGACAAGCTAAGTCTGATCCCTTGAACGCACCTGGTGGAAAGAGAGAACCAGCTCCCACGAATTGTCTCTGACTTCCGGTACCATGAACACGAATGCTCACACAACACAAATACTACATACAGTAAATAAATGTCTCAATAAAATGCATATTTTTTCAATCCTGAAGTTAAGTGACTTTAAATTTAATGTCTCTATACATTTACATTTGACCCATTTTACAAAGTGCCCATTATGTGCCAAGGACTACAGTTTTGTTTGGTAGACTGTGGTTTACATCAAAAAAGCAAAACAATAGCTGTTCTTGAGAGACCGATTTGGGAACGTGGTATATCCCTTCCCACTTATCTCCCTGCTCCCGCTTTCTACCAACCCATTCCTCTTACTCCCCGTGTCTATAGAGTTAGGCTCCCTTAGCATGAATCTCAGCCCTACCACTTAAGAATCAGATCATTTAAGCAATGCCTTACCTGCTCAAGTCTCTGTTTGCTAGTGCAGTCTTCCTTCCTGCTTTAGAAAGTCTCAATTGGTGTAGAAATTTTCAGACTTTGTTTCAAGGAAATGAAGCTCGATTAACTCCTGCCTGGGAATGTGAGTCTGCCCACCTAGAAAGAGGGAGGAGACTGGGAGAAAAATGGCTCTCCTGGCTGAGGCTCTCTAGAGCAAGGCATATTAAGAAAATTCAGATGAAAGCAGAGATGGATGAGACTGTGTTCAACGTGGACCTCGGTGCCTCAGTGTTTCCCTGGGCTTGTTGGTGGAAAGAAGTCCACAGGGAAACTCAGGTAGTTCTGTCAAGCTCTAAAACACTGCGTGTAGGGGTTGGGGATTTAGCTCAGTGGTAGAGCGCTTGCCTAGGAAGCGCAAGGCCCTGGGTTCGGTCCCCAGCTCCGAAAAAAAGAACCAAAAAAAAAAAAAAAAAAAACAAAAACCCTGCGTGTCATCCTGATTCACAAACACCACCACAGCAGAAGCCTGGTAGAGTCCGGCTCTCTCCCCAACTCTGTATAAGGGACCGCCATTTGTAATGCTTTCCTTCCTTGGAGATTATTATAGTCTTATTTTCTCACTGCATATAAAGAGTTGTCAGTGGGAGCTGGCATGCACCCCTGAATAATAATCCCTATTATTCTTACAAAGGCCTCCAGTATGCAGCCCTCCGGATCTCACAGAGATCCGAAAAGCAACAACTTGAGTTTGGTGTCTGGCTACAGGCACCATTTCCAATGGTGTGGGATCCCAGGCTACCTAGGCATTGGCCTGCTGGTGTCTGCTTGTTTCTCTGAATCACAGCATTGAACACCCGAGGTGACAAATGCCCTGCCTGGAAAAGTTGAGCATGAGACCAGCCTCCTACCAGCACCAGGGCTGACCAATCAGTAATCTCCAGACTTGAAGACTTGGGTGTAGCATAGTGACTTTCACATTGCTGTTACAAAGGTGTCTCACAGAAGCAAATAGACAGAGGAAGCCTGGAGTTGGCTTATGTTTTCAAGGGAATCGCGGTCTTTGGCAGGGGCGGGAAAGCCGTAGCTGTATGAGCATGCGCAGAGCTCTATGGGCACGCTTGTGATTATGTTCTGGGTGTTGGAAGCCCACAATGGTTCCTCTGCACAGAGTCAGATCAGGATCAACAGACTGAAAGTGGAAACAGGTATAGCTTCAAGGCCTGCCCCCAGTCACCTTCCACCAGCACAGCCCTACCTCTTTAAAGCACCTCTTCCCCCACCCCACCCCACCCCGCAGTCTTCTGGGGAGTAAGCAGTGAAAACCAAGGTCAAGTGAAGGACATTTTAGATTCAAGGTGTAGCTAGAGATGTAGATAGAGAGCTGGAGTAAGGGTCCAGGAAAGTGCTCAGAAGGTTCTGAGGTAGATACAGGTCAGGAATGCTTGCTGGAGGGAGCTGCTGCAGGGTCTTCGTGGGGCAATGAGTGCTGGGGTTCAGAATGGAGCAATACAGAAAGGAAGGGCCAGGAAAGCCAGAGAAACTTTAATACTGTCACCTTTACTGTTTTGCTTAGTAGTCGGCCGTCTGTTACTTAAAGAACTGGTCAGGGTAACCACATAATCCACGGAGTTTATTTTCCCTTTCCTAAAAGGGTGATTGTGAACCTTGGGGATCTGGCAAAGTTAGGTTAGGAAGCTGCCAGCCACAGGAAAGAAGACAGCAGTGTGTGGGCCATTCCCTGCTCAGACTTAGCAGCAACCTTGCCTTGTATGGTTTTGGAGTACTGGAGGTCCTTCTATCCCGTGCCTCCCGTCTAAAAGTCTCTTCAGTCTAAGCCGTGCATCCCATTAAAGTGACTGTCATGGAACACCCCAAAAGGAGCTCAGGCAGTAAGCACAGAGTGGCAGAGTTGCATAGAGTATGTGGCTTGCTCCTTCCCTAGAAGCACTTAGCTTTCTGTTTGAAACGCCTCCGAATGTTCGGTGCATTCCCCTGCCCTTCTGGGGAGCGGAGTGGGGAAATGGGAAGATGGGGCATGGCGTGGGGGTGGGGGTCCCTCAGCCAGTTAACAAGGGAGCAAATTGCCTCCCTCCTTCAGTAACCTGAAATTTCTCAACAGACGTTTGTAGTTAAAGCATTTCACAGAGCTGTGGGAAGGAGAGCCTTGGGTTTCTTTTGTTGTTGTTTTCATTACTTTCATTCTTCGCGAAATGGCTTAATCAAGGGTCCCGATGTTCGGAGGAGAACAGTCTCCTTCAACATGGCAGAACTCAGGCTATGCTGTGTGGAAGCTGAAGATGTCACCCACAATAAACATGAACTGCTAGGGCTAGAGGAGCAGGGTGGGGCGTGAGTGCGGAGGAAGGCAAGGATGTGTTCGATTGTGTTTACGCGATTCATTCACAGCACAGCAGGCAGTATTCACACCATCATACTCACCCTAACATACATAATTTGATTTTCAACCTGGTTAGCATGCATTCAGACATAGCAATACATGAAAAGATATGCTTTAGCAGTGCATGCTAAACAAGGTTGCACACTTGAAGTCAGAATTTATTAGAGGTGAGTGTTGAAGTTGGTGACTGTGGAAGTTCTAAAATTTTCAGTTTGACACATGACACGTGGGTGTGTTGAAATAAACAAAAAAATACACCTTACTTTCGCTCTCTTGCATGAAAGCCATATGTGTGTGTGTGTGTGTGTGTGTGTGTACATGCAGTGTCTATAAACTAAAGTTGTTTCCTTTTTATGATTTAAAGAGTTTTAAAACAAAATGAGAACATAGTCCTACCCCACACGATAAAAATATCACTACTACAGCCAAGCGGGAAAGCGTAAAATATCTAGCTAGATCCTCTGGTGTGGAGATCAAGGAAACCATTCTAAAAGCCCTGAGGTGGTTTTCCCACTTGTGACAGACACTGCAGCTCCCTGTGTGTGTTGTCTCTGCCTTCTTACCATGAGGACTAATTTAAATAAAATATCGGCAACAGACTACTTGTATCACACAGTGAAGTCGGAGCCCTCTCAAGACAGGTAACACAAACTCAGGTCTCCACAAGGCCTCGTCCCTTCTGCCCTGCAGGCCACAGGCTTGCTAGTTAATATAGTGTCTGACAGGTAAACTGGCTGTGCCATTTGCCTCCCCATGGCCTATCCTCCTAACCCCTCATAAGATTACTCAATGCTCTAGATCAATTTCTATTGTTATGACACTCTAACAAGTGCAATTTTGGGGAGAAAGGGGCTATTGGAATTAATAAGAAATATATCAGCTCTCATGCATGAGAGCCAAATACATATATAAACATATGCAGTGTCTATAAAATGAATTAGCTTCCCTCTTTGAAGAAAAAAATTGAAGATATCAATATTCATGAATGAGTAGGATGAACATAATAAAAATGGCCACCCTTCCAACAACAATCTACAGATTCAATGCAATCCCTATCAAAAGTTTTACACTATTCTTTACAGACATTGAAAGAATGATACTCAATTTCATATGGAAAAACAAAAACCACATGATAGCTAGAATAAAAACCTTCTTGGGGTATCATCATCCCAGATTTCAAGCTGTACTATAGAGCTATAGTAATAAAAAACCACCTGGTATTGGCATTAAAAAGACAGGTTGATTAATGGAATTGAATTGGAAAGGTCTTCACCAACCTATACCTGGCAAAGAACTGATATGAAAACTATATAAAGAACTAGAGAAATTAGGCACTAACAAATCCAATAACACAGAGAATTGGGTATATAGAGCTGAACAGAGAATTCTCAACAGAGAACTCTATAATGGCTGAGAAGTACTTAATGTTCAACATCCTTAGTCATCAAGGAAATGCAAGTCAAAATGACTCTGAGATTCCATTTTATACATGTCAGAATGGCTAAGATCAAAACCTCAAGCAACAGCTCATGCTGGTAAGAATGTAGAGCAAGGGGAACACTCCTCCATTGCTTGTGGGAGTACAAACTTGTACAACTACTTTGGAAATCAATTTGGCAGTTTTTCAGAAAATTAAGAATAGTTCTACCTCAAGACCCAGCTCTACCACTCCTGGGCCTATGCCCAAAAGACACCATGCCACAAAGGACACTTGATCAATTATATTCATAGCAGCTTTGTTCATAATAGCCAGAAACTGGAAACATCCTAATGCCCCTCAACTAAAGAGTGGAAAAGAAAAATGTGGTATAATTAAGTACACAGTGGTGTATTACTAAGCTGTTAAAAACAATATCACCACGAACATTTTCAGGCAAATGTATGGAACTAGAAAAGACCATCTGGAGTGAGTTAACTCAGACCCAGAAAGACACACATGTATGTACTAACTTACAAGTGGATACATTAGTCATAAAATACAGAATAGCCATGCTACAACACACAGGCCCTAAAAAGTTAAATAGCAAGCAAGGCCAAGGGAGGATGCTTGAACACTGAGAAAGGGAAATAAAATAGACATTGGAGGTGGATGGAGGGAAGGAACTGGGTGGCAGAGAGGGTGGTAAGAGAAAAGGAATCAAGTGTGGGGAGGGAAGGAGAAGGGAATAGATGGGGGCATCTCTGGAAACCTAGGACAATAGAAACTCCCAGGAATCAATAGAAACTGAAATGGCTGCCTCCTATAATCAAGCAATACTTTCAAGAGAGGGATGAGAATACCAATCCAACCACAAAATCTTCGACCCACAATTTTACCTGCCTATAAGATGTGCAGGGATAATAATAACCTGAACAGAAATTGAGAAAATAGACAGCCAATGACTGACCCAACTTGAGACCCATATCATGAGTTGGAAAGGAGAAGGATGCCACAAGATAGCCTACAGAATCCACTAACTTGGGCACATAATGGCTCACTGAGAGTGGGACTGAACCACCAACCAGGGAGCATATACATGGGACGAACCTAGGATGGAGATATATATATATGTGCAGTGTAGTCTCCATGTGAAACACCTAACGGAAAGAGCAGAGCAATCTCTGACTTTGTTGCTTGCCTTTGGACCCCTCACCCCTACTGGGCTGCCGCTTCTGCCCTCAATAGAAGGTATAGCTAGTCCTGCTGAAACTTGCTATGCTAAGGCAGGTTGATATCCACGGGAGGCCTCCCCTCCTCTGAGGAGAAAGGGAGAGGGAGTGAAATTGACTAGGAGGAGATGAGGAAGTGGACGCTGTAAAAGGACTGTTAATTAATTAATTAATAATTCAGGCACCACCCATCATTTCAGAGAATTTGTAGGAACTGAGCAGCCAGTCATATAACAATCAAGACTTAGTGAAATGGCTCAGTGGGAAAGTGTACTTATCACCAAGCCTGGCAATTTGAGTTTGACTTCTAGCATCTACATGGAGAAAGAAAAGAACCCGACTTACACTAGCTATCCTCTGATCTCCACAAGTATTCCATGACATGGAGAGAGAGAGAGAGAGAGAGAGAGAGAAATTGAGGGGGAGACTATAAATAAATGAACAAATGCAAAAATGGTAGAAGAGTTGGCTCAGTGGCTAAGAGTGCTTGCTGCTCTTGTAGAGGACTAAGTTTGGCTTCCAGCTCCCATGTCAGAAAATTAACAACCTTCCATATATCCAGATCCAGGAAATCCTGAACGCTATGCTGGTCTCCATCAGTACCTACAGACAAATGACTCTTTCTCTCTTTCTCTCTTTCTCTCTTTGTCACCATATGCACAAGAAAAATAATAAAATTAAAATCTGAAAAACACAACAACAAAACAACAGGTCAATCCTCCAACAACCATGCTGACACAACTTGGTCTAGATAATTTCTCTTTAAGACTCTCTTCTCTGATTATTCTAGCCTGTGTCAAGTCGACATTTAAAACTAACCTGAACAGTCAATATGGAAGATTCCTTGGCTATGGGGAAATATAATAGAGTGTACTAATCTTGGAAAGTTTTGGTCTTGAATGTTACAGTGACCTTCTGAGTCTAGTTAAGGCTTCCCAGGGAATTACTAAGAGTGATTGACTTGTATTTTCACTAGTGATAGATAGATAAATTCCTTTATCGACCATTTTGACTAGAATCTTGAGACGGTCATACTCTACAAGACAAGGACAATTGCTTAGTTAGTTCAGATACCTGGGACACAGCAGAAACAAAGGAGGAGTGGAAGGAAGACAGATTGAGAAGCCAGTCACCTCTCCTCAGACTACATACTGCTCCATGCCTGTATTTTTTTTCATATCAAAAATCAGCAAAGGACTCTGATCACAGAGGTCTGAGAAGTTAGAAGTAATGGGTCAGAAAGCTTCTCATGGAGCCACGATCATGACCAGATTTGAAAAGGACACAGATATGGCATCAATCTGTTCATCTCTATGAGATCCACAGAAGGCCTGTGGGACAAAGTGTTTCAAGAACTGTCTGAAACAGTAGTTTCTAAAAACAAGTATGAAACCCATCCTTTAAGAGCAAGATGCCATACAATCTTTAAGGATGAATTAGCTCCTGCACAATCTAGTGGTGGATGCCCATAATTGTTCCCCAGTGAGTCACAGAACCAGGGTGGTTTGTAGACTCTCAGCCCCTACTGCTTGGATTTGGTCCTGCTGCTACCATTCACTTGCAATGTGGATGTTGGGGGGTAGGCACCTCCCTTCATAGCAGATTCTTAACCTATGAGGAAAATATATTCCTTTTAGGGTTAAAGTTACTTTTTAACATAAACTGTTAAAAAGCAATGCATATGCTATACGCTCATCAAAACCTTTAATTCAGCGTAACATTCTGCCTGGATGCAAAGACCCCAGGTCTGAAACTAGAGATGACAAAATTTCTCCTTATATCTTTATTATTCATAAATAACTGTAAGAACCAGACTCTAGAGTTTCTTCGAGCATCTTTCTACCAAAGTGCCTGAGGGTCTCCAGAAGCACATTCTGCTTCTGAGAAACAAGGTCCATGTATTGGGATGGCGCATGCTGCTTGCTTTACAACACAGTGCTGCTTGTGTTGAATGACTATTTTTATTAGGCTGGCATTGGTGGCAGTTAAAGAATTAGAGGAGATAAGACCTAACATTTCCTAGCCCAAGGGGCACCACAAATGCTGTATACAAACCAATATAAAGAGGCACAAACGTTATACCCTGTTCTTTTCTCTCAGGCTTTCTCTATATGCTGAGCTGTCCCCAGACAAAGGAGAGAACTGCTCTGTGGAAAATGATGGTCTCCATGGTGCTTCCGACAGAATGCATTCATTTTCCTAGAATGGAGTGCCAACTAGGCCCAGCCACCTTCTGCTCCTGGAGAATGATTACCTCAACCCAGTACTCAGGAGACCAGTGGTGAGTCCATGATCAGCCGGGCCTGGGCTGAGCTCCTGCAGCCTTCCCCCAGCCCTGGAAACCTTGGCAGGCATCAGTTTTGAGCCTCTACATCCCCACCGAGGTGGAAATTGTCACGTGCCATGATGCTTTAAGTGTGTTGTTGATGCTTTCATCAAAGTATAGCGCGCTCCCACCTCATGCTAAGTAAAGCAGCTGGTAAATGTTGCGCTGTGGCTGCAGATGGATTGGCGGTGGCAGGCCCAGAGCTCACCACCTCTACTTAAACAGGTGTTTGACTCTGTATTTTCCAGGTGGCCAGAAGGAGCCTGATTATTCAGTGAGAGTAGAAGCCGTGCGGGATAGGAATAGCTCTCCAGCATTGGCAAGAGGCAACAGCCAGCCACTTGGCTTTAATCCATCTGTTCGCAAGACATGGTCTTAAAGCCAGAACTTTTCCACCGGAGACTTCCTACTTACTTTGAATTTTAATGGTCAGGTCAGCAAGGGCATTGTGATGCCAACTCCCATGCTCTGTCAAGAGCTGCCTTGTTGCCTGGGGGGTGAGGGGGGTTGGCTAACTAGGTTACCAGAACAAGAGGCCCCGTTGGAGTTTCATCAGCCCAGCTGCCAGGTGGAGCATGAGAAGATATAGTTACCACGCCATGTTATAATTCTCCACAGCTACGGACCTACCTTCAAGAGGGAGATCCTCTGTAGTCACTGGGAAATGACAGGCACCATCAACAGTGAGCCACGAAATCACAATGCAAAAACAAACAGCAGTTCACTGGAAGGCATACAAGCACCTTTTAGCAGCAAAAAGATTCGCAAATAAGGTTTTAAGGCAATCAGGGTAAGGGAGATTGAAACCACCTGTCTATTTGAGGGTTGCCTGAGATGAGCTCAAACCAGCCTGAGACACTCAGCACATCTTAACCAGAAAACATTAAAAGACACTGGCGAAAGGAAACATACTTAAGTGTAGAACTAAGCTAAGATCGAAATGTCCCCAGCAAGGATTCTTCAAGCAAGAAGAAGCTTGAGAAAAGCCAGTTCATTTTCTTCACAGCTCAGGGCCTACCAATCCCAGGGAAACCCCTGAGCATATAGAAGTATGGGGCCTCCACACTCCTATAGAGGAGGGGTGGGTGGGCAAAGAATACATTGCTCTCAAGTCCTTTCCAAGGGCTTGGAATAATTGAATAAATCTGTCATGACGAATAAATGGGAGAGAAGAGTAGGAACAGGCCTTCTCACGGGGCCACCTGCCCCAAAACTGGTGCTGTGGGTGCCCCTGCCTTTCCCTGGCTCCTGTGACACAGCAGACTGGAGGGGACAGGAAGACAGCTGTCAGATTTCACATGGCACTCACTCTTGGCAAAGAGACAAGTCTAGCGGCAGCCAAACCCTTGTCATGATCCCATCCATCCCACAATGGTGGGGCCTCTGCTGGCTAGTGGCAGGTCACGGGAGTGTGGGAGCGCATCTGACCCCCACGCATGAGTACCTAAATCATACTGCTTTCCCTCCAGAAAAGCCTGGGTGAGGAGTTTCTTGTGCCGAGTTTGTTTATACAATGAAGAAATGTTGCTAGGATCATAGACAGGTGTCTTCCTGCTATTGTTTATTTATAATTCATAGCCTAAGTTGCTTAGAAATGGATTAAAGAATAATAAGGCCCTACATATCATATAAACAGTGGGTCTCGTTTCTACATCAGCACTCTTGAAATTTGAGTTTAGATGACTTCTTTGGGAGCACGGTGCTATGGCAGAGTAGAATGTCTGCCACTAATCTTGCAGCATTACTCACCCTCAGTGTAGCAGCGAGAATGGTTCCAGCCAATGCCAAATGTTCCTGGAGAGGAGAGATATCCAAACTGCCCCTGGTTGAAAAAAAATTGCTACATATACAATATAGAAATATGTATGTGTGTCAAAAATTGTAGAAAGAAATGTCAGATCTAATTGAACTTAGTCTGAGCATGTTCCTAATGTGAGGACCTGGTATGGAGACTTTTAGTCCTGGACTTGTCAAAATTTCTTGAGCAGTTTCTAGAAGCTCAGCTCTATCCCCTGGTTTAGAACAGATTCAATCTCACCATCCATTGTTTTAAAGAAGGACAGACAGCATGTACGGAACCGGGAGGAAGACACTCTTGGTCAGTGGGTCAGTATTATTTTCTGTTAACAGAGCAAAAGGTAAATACAAATAAAACCAGAGAAATGATTCTGGAAAATAAGACATTTACAAAATTCGCAAGAGACCAAAGGGATGCAAAATAGTTCATTAATGCAAAGTATTGATATTTAAATTCATCAAAGCTGGCCATGTTCACTAGCGTCTCCTGTTTTTCACAGAAGTCACATCATGTCTGTTTAACCCCAAACTTAACCTGGGAAAGGCTGCTGTGTGTCAACCTTATACAAGTCACTATCTGCCATGTTTCCATTGGCCTTACCTGCCACCTTCGCCTCATTGACAGCAGGTCAATGGGTTCAAGGAGAAGGCTGACTTCTGGCAGCTTTGGGCCATAAAGTTCTTTCTAACTGCTAAAGTTTTCTGAAAATACCATTTGGGGTATTTGTTATTGTTGTTTTGTTTTGTTTTAATTTTACACAGACTTTTCATCAAAAACTGATCTTCTGGGCGGGTTTAGTGCTATACCCTGTTGAACATTGACTGGAGTAAGGTAAGAGCTGTCTAAACCTTCAGCTCCTAGAGTATCAATTGTCTACAGATTCGAAACCAAGCCAATCGCATACATAAAGATGTCCGTCAATGCTCCCATCTGACCCCATACCTGTGTCCTCCTAGCTCTCAACCTTTGCACTTGAGAAGGTGGCAGGGAGCAGACCCATGGAGTGGACACGGGAAAGCCTCTACTATGAACTGGTACCAGGTCTGAGGAGTAACTCTTTGGAGATTTGTTTCAGATTAATAAATGCTGCAAAGCAGAAGGCAGCAGGTTATGGGGCTCCTTACAAAGGCCTAGGGTGATGACTTTTATTCCTGCTCAGGACTGTGCCTCACTGGAGAGAACAAAAGCAGGAGACAGCAGGAGACTGGAGCTCTAGCAAGCTACCTCCAAGTCAATCATTCAGTACTTGGAGACAAACAAGGAATCCCTTGAATCTTTCTACTTTGCCATTTTTATGTGGAGGTTTGACAAACGATGCCACTGAAGGGTACAAGGAAGTGATTAAAACCAGCCCTTGCAAAAGCAGGGTAACTATGTTGGACTGGGGTCTCCTTCATTTCTCTGATTCTATTCTGAACCCTCAACCCCACCACTGCCCTGAGTTTTCCAGAATGTTTTATGGTTTTTAAAATTTCACATATAGACATTATCTGTTCGCCTGTCCCCCTTCATCCTCCCCTAATACAGGATTTTGTTTGCTGAGACTGTGTTTAAACAATATGTTTGTATCAATGGGCTGGTGATGAAAGCGTTTAGTGTGCTAAAATGCTCCTCCACTTGCTGCAATGGTGGTACCTCCCAGCATGGATAACGCAACAAGAACTAATCACAAAATTTCTCACAAGGAACCTATGCTATTGATGAAATCACCTGGAGATCCCGTTAGAAACAAATTGTCAGTCCTTAAAAGACACAGACAAGCTGAGAATTTCTCCAAGCAAAGGCATCCTAGTCTAAAGCAACCATATCAGTCTCTCAGGTAAGTCAAGGAAACTGCAGGGCTTCTTCATTCTGTGCCCTCTGGCTGCTTCTGCCACACAGGCAAGGCAAGGTGCGGGACGAAGCTCTACTGACCTCTGATTGCCCTTGGTTTGGCTGCCTGCTTCATCAAAGTACAATGGAGGTGGTGACCTGTAAAAAGAGCCAGCCCCATCAATCGAAAAATGCAGGACTCCAGGAACTCCCCCACACTAATGACTCATGCTAACCAGGCCATGTCAGAGAACTGTAGTCACACGAGGCTCTGTCTACAAAGAGGCCTTGGAAGAAGTGAGAAATATCAGAAGACATTGAGAATGGCAAGGGAATGAGTGATGGTGAGGAATAGCAATTCTGGACTTGGTCTCAATTTCGCCTGCATTCCTCAGCGCTATTGGGAAATGTCACTCTGCCCATGGATAAAGATGAGTCTCCGCTTCCCTCCGCCACATTTACTAGCAGGAAATAACTCACCAAAGTATCACTGAGGCTCGCAGGGGAAGACAGAACATGACTGCTTATGGTGTGTAAGCAGATTACAAAAATGCAATTAGAATCCAGGTCTAAAACAACAAATGATTTGATTTCATATAAATGTGTGGCTTTTCAAAAATCTAGTTTCTCCTCCTTTTCAGTCTGGCTTAAATGAGATGTGAGTTACCATTAACAGAACTTTCTTGTTCGTTTCTATCTAATCAGTTGGTCTTTGAAGACTATTACTCTCAAGGCTCACCCAGCATTTGCTACTTGGCATAAACCTAGGGAGGTTATGATTCTAACCTAAGCCACAGCTAGGGTTAGCATAGTTTGTTAATACCTGCCAAGAAATATGTTTTTATAAGTGGCTCCTATATACTCTTCCCTATCTACAGTGATTTTAAAAACATGAGCTGTTTTAAAACTAACAGTTATTACTGGTAGCATCATTATGGCTTGATACATGTTCAGTAAGCCTATGTAGGGAAAACGGGAAGGACAAGTGGACTCCCTTCCAGAGTGGCCAAGGCATTAAGACTAAGGAGCTGTGTGTCTCCTCTGGGATGGAGGATGTCTGCTATCAATAGTACTGTGTGAAATGTCATAGACAGAAACAGACAGGTGACATTGCCGAGCTTCACTCATTTACAATGACAGCTGTCATTCATACTAATGTCTATTGAATTTTCTGAAGACACAGGAAATGCTGGGTGTAAGAATGCAGATGGCCCCGAATACCACACAATAGCAATATGTGGACCATGACCCATATATGCACAAAATGACAGCATGGTATACCTCAGGATGAGGCTCACAAAGGAAAACCCAAAGAAATCATAAGGATGAATATTCAGGAAGTGCAGAACGAGCTTGGTGTTACCTATCCAGTCTCTGACCTTTTTCTTTTCATTTTTTAAAATCTGTCCTTCAAGGAGGCTGAAAAGCAATTTTCATGCTATGGCTCTAAATATCAGTTTATCCCTCTGACAGGGTTCTGGGCATGCCCAGTAGGGATGATTTAACACTGCATTGATGGCTTGCAACAGAACAACGTCATGAGAAAAGGTAGTGTGCCACGGCTAATGGGCTCTTGTTTCAAAGGGATGCTGTGTGTACATTACCAGTGTGTGGAGAAGGTGCGGAAAGGCCCAGGCAGCCATTAGGAATGGAACGCTGCTGGTGATGAAGAGGCACTTTGCTGGTGAGGGAATGGTAGGAGAGAGAAGGCTTATCTGTCTTTTTGATTAGAAATGCATGCTTCCTTTCATCATCTGGGCTGAAAAATTGGCTTCTGCTCTTGGTTTATGAAACCATTTTTCTTTTTCCTTTCTTCCCAGGTTTGCAAACTGCTTAATAAATTAGTTACTGTGAGGTGTATGGGTGCCACAATAACCTTAGAGGCTTTTCCCAAATGCATCCTTAATATTTTATAAGTATTTAAATAGATTTATTCAATTTGAAGTGGCTGATTTATTGATGTTGGCATTCTGGCACGAAGCAGGGGTTCTATGCAGATTTAATTGATCAAAAGAAACACTGAAGAGGTGTTTCTGATGCATTGAAAGGTCTTAGGAAATCAGAGCTAACTGTTTGGGGTAACTAATTGAACAAAGCGGGGGAACATCTAAAGCACAGATGCTTTAAATGGCTGTATGGAGTCTAGGGTTACACAGTGTTCTGATGGCTCATTCGTGGACTAATGCATTCACTCTTGCATTCAACCAGCAATATAGAGAGTATTGGTTACTGGTATATTTCTATCATTCTCTGAAGTCCAGCCTAAAAGAAAAAAAAAGACTAACAGAGCAAAGCCATAGTGTTTATTTAGCATCAACAACATTTTCATTTTGAATAGCACATAAAAAGGTAACCCACCAAGCCTCTTTGAAGTCTGCTAAAATGCTCAAGATTTGGGGGTCAGTTGGGTGGCTATCTCCAGCAAAAGTGATAAGCCCACAGCCCACAAGGACTTCCTAAGGAGTGACCCTGTGTCAGAGGTCTGCAAAGGCTGGCAGAACAGTCATACTGGGGGAGTCCCTTAGACTATCTACTGAGGTGAGAGTGATTTAAAGGCCACGCCAAGCCTGAGCCATTCTTCATTCAGGCCAAGTTCAGAAAATCAGATACCGGACGCCAGTGGCATCAAGCATTCAGACAGAATTCCTTGCTATGTATCCAGGCAACTGTTGAAAAGCTAAATTCTGTTTGATTAGCCAAAAAGCCAACCTGAGGATTTAGATCAAATCATGAAGCTTCAAGAAAAGTCATCAGAACTAAGAAGAACATAGATCACCCATTTAAAACATGTTTTTTTTTTTCTTATTTACTGGATTCTACGTGCTAATACTCGCTGGGCATTAAATCTAAACAGTCAAGTACAGAGTCCTAAAGAGAGCAGAGTGTGCAGGAAAGTTCACAGTGATCAGTGTCTTGAGGTGTAAGAGATAGCAGTGACACCTGGGAGATTATGATAACAATTGCAGTAATTATCCATTCTGAGAGAAAATAAATTACACTGGGGTCTAGATGGTCGGAGTGGAACAGCTCACGTGTTGCCTCTCCAAGGCCTTCTCTCTGTGTCTCTTTGACTAAGAGTTGAAAATTAGACCATTTGTGTTAGAATCAAATGCAAATGGAATAATTGTCCCTTCTCTAATCAAAACACATTTGTGGATTGAAATACCACATGGGGCAATTTTCAGTTAATCATGGATGTTAATAAATATGACTCTAAGCTCATAAACAAACATTACTTCGGATAATATAATATAGGAAATTATTGTTAAGCTTGATCAGACATGTAACAAAAACTGAACTTTGCAGAAAGTCAGTAAATTAACTCAGAGAACAGAGATGAGCATCAACAGTAATGAAAGATTCGATTGAGCTGCACTGCTTAGACGCATGAGGCATTTGCATTAGGAGATGTGCAAGCTGGCTTGGCTAAAGCTGAACATATTAATGTCGTGTGACTCTTAGCTTCTTCAAAGAGCATAAGCTAGAAGCACTGTGATTAGTGATTAAAAAGACTAGAGAATTAAGTTTATTACCACCAAGATCACCCAAGCTGTATCAAAAGCTCTAGAAGATGATAGAGGAATGTTTGTACCCATTTTTCTTACGTCATGGGGCTTGCAAGCCAGCATGTGAAGCCATTTGCCACCCCGTTCTCTAACCTTTTCTAATATGACATGTGTGTTTATTTTGATAACAGAATACTATTTTGTTGGTCAAAGTACCTCAGCCCCCTCCTAGTGAGACCAGCAGTAGAAAGACCTGAGGGTTGCTGAGCCCAGAAAAGCTTTCAGGCTGTCCCTCCCTCCCTGCCACATAATTAAAGTAGAAGTCTCAGAGGTGGATGTCTTTACAGCTGACCGGGGTTTGTTCCAGGAGGTCTGACTTCCTCATCTGATCTCCAAGGGCCCCAGGCACATGTATGGTATACATACTTACACAGAGGCAAACACTTGCATCCAGACATTTAAAAAATCTTAAAAATAAAATGAATATGCCAGTATTAAACTAAAAAACTGGAGCATAGACTACGCTAAAAAATTTTTTTCTAAA
Organism: Rattus norvegicus; assembly: GCF_021556685.1. Taxonomy (NCBI): domain Eukaryota; kingdom Metazoa; phylum Chordata; class Mammalia; order Rodentia; family Muridae; genus Rattus; species Rattus norvegicus. Next base: position 97,215,730 of record NC_141547.1, read on the forward strand.
TTTACCTTTTGGTTTTTTTGAGACTGTAATACATTTCTCAAAAAATCCTTTCACTCCCAAGAACAGGTAGAAGGCTTCTTCATGCAAATGGGGCCAGACCTGCTGGGCAGTCAGCACCACTGAGAAAGAAACTGCTTCGAAATGAAAGCAACAGCAGTGTTCCAACACCCAGACTTTCGGAAGAGCATCATCGCCTGGTCGGTTGCTAGGTTTCATCTCTGGGTCAGTGTGCGGATCTGTCTGTACTCCAGTGCTACCGAGTGTAACTCAGAGTGCAGATCAGCGTGTACACCAGGCACCAGTGTGTGCATCCGTCCCTGCACTAATGCAGCCGAGAGCAGTTCGCATGTGTGACCATGCATTAACTGCATCCTCCAACTTTAATGCAAGAGTTCACCTGGTGGAGCATTCACCTGGTGGACTCCAGCAACACAGGCAAATCTAAGCACGTCTCATAGGCTGTCCAAAGAACTGTCCCTCTTCTCTAGCTCTGAAGGCCCAAGGACAGAAAAGGAGAGAAAACTTACATATCAAATCCATGACTCAGGCTTAGGAAGGGAGGGTGAAGTATACTGTTTGAGTCACACACACACACACACACACACACACGAAAACTACAAGCTACTTTGAAGTTTATCAAAGTTTCATTCACTTAGAAAATATAATAAGATAATTGCTTCTAATTTCTGAACATGGTCCAGGCAGCAGATCCTGTAGTTTTGTTTCTTGTTAGATCTCTGCATGCGACTCTGCGTTAGGGGCTGTCTTTAACCCTCCTTTTGAGTTGGGAAAAGTGGAGCTACAGAAGGTAGAAGATGTGTCCTAATTAGGAGTGTGACTGGATTTGAATGTACGGGGACTCCGGGGCTATTGGTGAGGGCTGGGGAAAGTGTAGTATCCCAAACAGACTAGTTCAGGGTTTCGATCACTTCCTTTAAAGTATTCTGTGGGAATCAGGATTTCTAAACGTCCCACTCCATATTGTGTGTCAGAAGACAATTACCCCCATTAAATAGAGATTTCCTTTCAACTTCAGCTTCCTAGCGTACGGCTTCATTTCCTCCAATGTCAAGGAAAGGGGGAGGAGAAATTTAAGTGGGCTGTATGTAGGTCCCTTTCTGAAACCATTTGCCCTTCTTTCTTACTGAGCTAGTTCAAGCCTTTACGAATGTCCATGCTTTAAATTCTAACAACAATGAATAAACTGTACATTGGAGGCCTCAACCAGCCCCTAAACGGTTACCAGACTACTGTATTGCTGATTAGCTGGAATATCATGCCCCTGCCTCTCAGAGTCCATCTGAAGCATTCGTATCTCTGAAGATGGCTTTTGGAAGACCATCAAGAAAGCAATGAGCTTTCAGGGCACAGTGTTTTGAAGGAAGCTATAAATGAAATAGGTCAAGGATGAGCCACGTAAGTGGCTGGGAAAAAAAAATCCCCTATTTAGTTTATACAAGTTTTCTTGCCTGTCTGTGAGTAGTCCATATAAGGAATAGTAACTTTTCAAGCCAGCAGCCTAGACATATTTCATGGTCTTATAATTCTCACAGTTACAGACATTCCAAGGTAGAGGGTCATTCAAACAGAACTGTAACTTCTTGTGTATGTTTATTTCCAAAGTATCTTATGCATAGTTTCCCAGTGAACTCATAGACGGAGGCTAGGGGACTGCTAACTGGGTAATTTTTTAAGCATGCCTAGAATCAAAGCTAGCAAAGAAAAACTCTGCTTATGAAGCCCAAGTGCCACAATCTTGGGGAGCTTTCTCTGGGAGGCTCACCTAAACTTTAGCGTTTACCTTGGAAATTATATTAGTGAAGGGAGAAGGGAAAACGTTGATGAAACTTAAAGATTTATCTGTGGCCACAAGGAGAACAGCATGCATGACAAACAGGGGGATATGACACCGTGACAGACACAAACAAGAACTGGCCAGGAAGTCAACCATCTGCATTCAGGTGTCTCCTCAAAATGCCATCCGCTAGCCAGCAACATAGCCACAGCCTTGTGGTTATCCTTATCTGTGAAGTAAAGTGAGCAGAACAAGATGACAACACATCCTTATGGGGCAGCTCAAAGTCAACATTTCACTGTCCTGGAAATGAAACCACATGGCATCTTGAGATGACTATTTGAAGACAGCCTAAAAGAAAACTATCATGGCTGATTGTTACTAACTCCATGATGATGTGAAGTGTGTCATCAAAAATATTTCCTTGCGAGCTGAAAAGTTTTAAAGACCAAAGGAAGAACAACAGTGTTAACCAACCAGAGCCCCCAATTCCCCCAGGGACTAAACCACCAACCAAAGAGTACATATGGAATGACCCATGCCTCCAGCCACATATGTAGCAGAGGACGGCCTTGTTAGGCACAAATGGGAGGTGAGGCCCTTGGTCCAGGGAAGACTCAATGCCCCAGTATAGAAGAATGCCAGGGTAGGGAGGCAGGTGAGGGAGCACTGTCATAGAAGCAGGGGGAGGGAGGATGGGATAGGAGGTTTCTAGAGGGGGAACCAGGAAGGAGGATAACATTTGCAAAGTAAATAAAGAAAATGTCCAATAAAAGGTAAAAAAAAAAGTAAAGAAACTGAAAGAAACCAGACCAATTGGTGAACCCAAACCTTGTTAAATAGTCCCATACTGGTGCTCTCTTTCTGTCTTAACTGCACTTTTAAATATGTAAAATGAACAAAAATTCAAAACCAGAATCCCCCAGAGATATGTGACTCCTTTCCTCAAAGGCTGTCTCCTACCTCTGCTCACAACTCTTCCAATTGTCGACTGTATCTACTGGAGATGCTCCGAAGAGTTGAAGCAATTAGGCAGAGGAATGTGAAACAGAGGACATTTGTATGTTACAACCTGTACATGTATTTTTGGGTACCCATTGAGTTCGAATGGAAAGCAGCTGCTGTCATCTGTAAACCAGCTCAAGACATAGCATGGTGGTGATAAAAGAGACCTTACCCAAAGTCCCCTGCAATCCCATAACTGGGCCTCTCTGGTCAGAGACCTGGTCTTGAAATCCAGTCAGGTGCCATATTCCCGGTTCAGCCATGATCAGGCCAATTTTAGCATGAGCCATTCTGCAACCTTATAACCTCACAAGATCCAAGATAAAAACTCTTGGGCAGACCTGTGAGGGACCTGCTTTAGCTAAAAGCAAGGCTCCAGTGGAGCCTGGAGGCAACATAGCTTCCACATTCAATTAGCTGGGAGTTCATTTAGTAAACACAATTCCCTTTATTTGATGGACTCCTCGTGTTGCTTATGAGCTGTATGCTACTTAGGAGTATGAACTCACCAATTATTTACCTTGCATTATGAATCATTTATCTAGTCAATCTAATATTCTTCCCTTATGCATCTTAATACCTCAATTAACTATTATGAGTCATTTGTTATTTGTATACCAGAAAACTGTTTTCCAAGTTATTACTTATTGGTCATAATCAATTAGGGAAATTTTTAGACTATGGCTGTCTTATATAAATACACTGGTAAAGTTCAACTCCTACAATTTCTGAAAATTAAGTTGTTTTGTCACTTGGGGACTCTCATTAATCTCAACTTGTCAACCTTGTTTATGCAGAGTATAATGGGCTGTGTGTTCGTGAAACGAGATGCTAGACGGCTTTTCCTTTTAACTCTTTGATGAAAGTAAGATTGAAATCATTTACAAGGGTGGTGACTTTGGTTTGTAGTATCTGAAGAAACTGTCCTGGGGACAGCCGCCTGTCTATTGCACTTCAACCCACTAGAATCCCAATAGAGACTTGTAAATATGAAGTCAGGAAAAGGCAGACTGGCTCCTGATCATTGTCAGTAGGTGTCCAGAAAGAAACCTCAGAGAAGAAAACCAATTTGTGTTCCCTCTCTTCCCTATCAACAGCTTCAAATGCTCTGGATATATCTATTTTGTGGGTGACAGAAGAGAAATACCATAGCAGTCAGAAAAGGACCGAGCAAACACTTAACCATGAAGTGCAACCAATGAGAATAGGGTAGGGTACACTTGTTTAAATTCAAGAAGTTCTTAGGAAGAGCTGTGGGATTAGGATCAAGACTTCATTTATTGAGCATCATTACTGATGAGAAATGTACAGTAGTGTACTTATTAAATTCAGGCGTCCCTTCCTTTAGCGAAACTCCTCATAAAAGGGGCCTAGTTTAACAGATTAGAAATCTGAAAAGAAAAATCTAAGGAAAGGGCTTTAGTAAAGTCACAAATCACTGTTAAGGACATGGTAGGGATTATTACAGCATTGCAAACAAGTCTGTGCACAAAAATTGTGCAATCACAGAGCCAAAGAAGAATGGCTCTGAAGCGTCGCTTAGATGCCCGAAGGAGACTGTTAATCAGAAGCCAATCTGAGAAATAACTGTAGGGAGAAATGTCCAAGTTTTCTCTTAAAAGAGAGGCAGAAATGGAGAGCAAATCCAATGCTTTTCAATTTTCAAGCAAATCCAGGTCGCCTCATACCCACTGAGCTATTCCACCTAGCAGTGTGTCCAAAGTTGAGGGTTATAAGAGGACAAGGTCATTGTTGGATGAAATAGTTAGTAAGTCTTCTGAGTGTGCCACTGAGTCCTAGAGCTGCCCCTAGAAGACAAGAGAACCACTGTCCTACAAGGAATTTTCTCAAAGGAGTAGAATCACTAAATAGCTCCAGACACCATCATGGTTTCTTCCTAGGTAAAGACAGCTAATCCTGAGTGCTTGCTACACGTAAGCTCTTTACCACAATTTCTTTTCTGTGCACAGTACCACTAGAAAGCAGAGATTTACCTCTTCCCCATATAGCCATAATAGCCAAATTCAGCCATCACTCTGCCTGTCTTCTCCAACCTTTTCTCTATCTATTATGTCCTGCTTGAAACCCCATCAATTTGCCTTCATCTTTGAGGCAAAACAAAAAAAACCCCAAAAAACTCCAAAACAAAAAAACCAACCAACCCAACAAACAAAAACAAAAAACATAAACCTCGATCCTTATACCATCAAGTCTTCCTTCACCTCCAGAGTATTTTAAAACTGCAATGTGGCTAGGGCGTCTGTGGTAGCAACTACTTGACAGGAAGGTCGGCAACTTGTCTTCTTTTCAGTCTCTCCCAGTGGCTAGCACAGAGCAGCTAGACACAATGTTGGAAAAGAATGAAGAGCGATTGCTGAGCTTGACCACGTATGCCGGCCCAGTGCTGAAGTCACATGATAGAGGAGCGCTGCGGAAAGCTTCCTAGAGGTTACTGGCTGTCTGCATGTGCTTGACCAAATAACTCAGTTTATCTGAACATCTCTTTCCCCATCTATAAAACAGGAATTTGGATGCAGGAACTACTCCTAGGCTGTAGGCAATGCATGTTCTCTGACTTTATATTTTCATCAAAGATGTTTCTTTGTCTACGAGTGACCCTGATAAACTTCTTTTTTACTCAGACCCCTTCCATGTTCCAAGTATCTTGTATACCTGATCTGTTGTTATCATAGCACCCTGCGAAGGGAGAGCTAGCACCCACTTGATTAGTAATTAGCAAGAGGGCAGAACTTGATCTCTCCTGCACTCAGAAACTCCCCAGTCTTCCAGAGCTCTCTCCTTTGCTGGAACTCCTAGCTCAATGTCTTCTTAGAAAACATAAAATACAGCCTGTGCCCCTGCATGGTTTCCAGTGTCATCTCAATCAACAGAGCCTAGAACTTCAGAAAAATGAACCCATCATCCTGTCGTGGTTTTTGGAATCACTGTGTGTAGACTCACGACTATGTCTCCAACATAGTTGGAACAAGCATCTCTCAGAAATATCAGATCACTTCAGGCCTGTCAACACTTGACAGTCGCTGCCAACTCTCCCAGGACCGGGCCTCTGGAGCACTTTTCTGTCTGTGCCGTTCAGTTGTCACTTAATCATACACTTCCCCAGCTAGCCTGGTGCTTCGTGTGCCTTAGTGCCTTGCCAACACAAACACAAGTTCCTTATGGCCCGAATCTGAGCTTTAGATTCCCTTCCAGCAACCATCTCTACACCCCCTCGAGAGACACATTAAGTGTCCTTCCCTTCCGTTCACCCTATTCAGCGTATTCTCGGTCATGGTTAATCCGTGTGCTCTTTCTCTGCTCAGCTCTCCTGAAGACGTGGCAAGCCCCCAGGCAACTGTTACTCAAGGAAAACCACATAGAAGGCTCTCCCAGACCACACCATGTCATTCAGCCCACTACTTGTCTACCAAAACCAGCAAGCTACCAAGACGAAGAAGGTAAAAATGTTGTCATCTTCTAGTGAGCAGTTTGAGTCTAAGTTCCAGATGCCCACACCTAAACAATTGTTGACCGAGTGGAGAGCAGCACATTAAGACTTCCTAGGAACACAAGTCATTAATTCTGGTTCAACAAATCTCACACAGCAAAGTCCTTCCCAAACAAGCAAACAAAAATATTCAAAGAGCTAAGAGCCAAACATTGTAAAATTTGTTATCATAAAAGCCATTTCATCCCTGCAGAACAAATTTGGCTTGCAAAAAAGTCTTTATGTTCCCTTGAAGCACCTGCAAACTCTGGGTAATAAATATGAAAAGGCTACTTAACAACTTTGCTCTGACACTTGCTGTCTTTGTATAAAATCCAGTACTGTGCTTGTCTTAGTTGCCTTTTTATTGCTGTGATAAGACACCATGACCAAGGCAACTGATTTATGGAAGAAAGAGTTTATTTAGTGCTTACAGTCTCAAAAAGTTAGAGTCTGTGATAGTCAGGTAAGAAAGTTACAGAACACCACAGATGTAGGACCAAAATAGCATCCTTCGTTGCCCAGCAACTGAGAGCAGGCACGTTCCCCCAAATCAACCTGACACTGAAGCTCAGGAGTACGGGGTGTCTAAAGGGTGGTCAGTGCTGAACAGGAGTTTAGTTTCTGTAGTTACCAAGGTTTGATGAAAGGGAAACAATTGCTAGACGTCTCTAACTGAACTATGCTAAGCAGGTATCCAATGCCCTTGAGATTGGCTAGCTAACAGATTGGAGGTCAACAGAAGGTGGGTGTAATGAGCAGTTTCAAAATACTGGATTTGAAATGTTCTTTGAAAGGGCTGTGAGTTGAAGAAGCTGTAAAGTGTCAGGGCTAAGCAGGAATCTAGCCGGGAATAGCACTCTGAAGAGTGTTGATGGAGTCTAAGCTATCCAGCTGGGAGGGGTCCCAAAGCACTTAAAGAGGTGACAAATGTCAGAGTCTTCCTTTGGCCTTGTCCAACAATCGCTGCTGACAGTAGAAACTAAAGAGACACTACAGCCAAATCCCACAACCAGACGTGCTCTACCTTGTCTGGCGTCCACGAGAACCAACCAAGGGGCGTGCAAGACAGATACCAAGAACAAGCGTAGTCTTGGCAGTTGCAGATAAGAACTTAGACATCTGACAACCTAACTTGGCCTAACACTGCCAGGAGTTGCTAGGGGCCTAATTTACAGATCCCTCCTTGGTCTCTCAACAGCTCCTGAACTATAAAGTGTGGGAAGAAGCTGGAAGTGAGGTGTCACTTTTCATTCAAGGATAACATGGAAAGTCATGTGAAGCAGTTGCTGAAGCCTTTGGACTCTAATCTAAGGTGCTATGTTTAAGCCCTAATTATTCTATTGACAAGCTGGGAAATCTTACTGAATTAAATATTATGTTCCACCCTCCCATTCCTCATTTGTATATATTTTGCTCACATATGTTATCGTGTGCATACACAGGCACATGTGTGCATATGGCAGTCAGAAGACAACTTATGGAAGTTTCTTCCTTCTAGCATGTGGGTCCTGGGGATGGAAATCATATTGTCAGGTTTGGTGACAAGTGTTGAATCATCTCACTGCCTCGTCCACTCCACTCTTCATTCTTTATCTCTTGAAGAAAATTACTTCCTTTTAGAGTTCTGGCCCAAGTTAGATAAGCTAATTTATAAACTGAAGATATATGATCAGTTTCTTAAAATATTAACTATCTCGCATCCTTCCAAACATTCACCCAGTACCAAAATGGGAAATTTTCTGCTAAGAAATTTCACGAGGTTGAAGTCCAAGAGTGCCTGGTGAAAACCAGTAAGCTTTGAGTAGAAGTCATGACATCAGGAAGTGTCATCAGGCTGACCAAATTCATTCAATTGAGAAAATATGTCCAAGTGATCACAAATCCCTTTCCGGTCATGATTGCCCCAGAGTCCTAGAATGATTTCAGATCCGATGAACAGTAACTCTGTCTAACACCAGCATCCTTTGCATCTTTGTTCTTACCCCAATTTGAAAAGTGCATTTAACACTGTCAGATGCAGAAGTTTGTATGCAAATACACATATTTGGGAATCATGAGCTTGTAGCTTTCATTTGTGAAGATACTGTTACCTTTCAAAGCTAACAAAGCTATCTTGTACTCTGTCAATATCTCTGTGACAAGTGGCAGAAAACTGAGAGTCAGTTTTCTGAAGCCGAAAATAATAATAATAATAATAATAATAATAATAATAATAATAATAATAATAATAATAATATCATCTGGTTTGGGCTTAAATAACATCTGCAAAGTCCACCTCTCCAGGTTTAGCGTCCCTGCATTTGGGGCTCTGCAGTGTAGTCCCCAGTAAATTCCAGATCACTTTGTTGCAAAGCACAGCCCACTTAGTTACAGCTGTAACTAAACAGGGTAAAGATGCTGAGTGTAAGTGAGACATTATGCCTATTGGTAAGTCCCATTTGTTGACTTACTTACATTGCTAGCCTTGTGTGGCCATGAGATCCTTGTGATGACCAGCGTCTTACCAGAGCTGGTATCTGGCCTGAGGATGAGGAGGTCTGTGAAGCCACAGCAAGTCGTGTGTTTGGTGAAGCCATCTAAAATCTGCTTTCACACTTGAGCTGTGGAGAGCAAAGTCCTTTGCGGCATTGCATGGGGACTTCTTCTGTGTTGTTTGTACATCACTTATCTTCCAAGTTTATGTATGAGGTGTGGCCACTGCCCCCAGACAATAGAAAGATTAGAATTCTTGTTTCTCACAATATTTTTTTTCACAGCAGTTTGCCCATAGTGAGTAAACAAAAGGAGGATAATGGAAATTAATAAATTTATAACACACTTGCATTGAAAAAGGAATGACTGGTGTCAACAGTTGAAATAGTTGATCTGGTATCAACAGTTGAAATAATTGATCTGGGGTAGAGATTAAGAGGACAACATGTTAAAATTGGGCCATTCCCGAAGAATGCAAGAAGAAATCAGATCCCTTTATTCAAAACCCCACCTTCCTGATGGGATTGTTTAGTGAGAGTGGGAAGACTCTTCTTCACGTGTATCTAATAACATCACATGTAAAACACATCTGGTAGTCAAATTACCATGATCAGTAGTTAAAGGGAAACCACTCCAAGAAATGAAGAGTCAGTGAACAACAGGACTAAAGAGATCAGACGAGAGCTCCAAAAAACAAAGATCATGCTCTCCAGTATGTCTACCCCAGGACCTTGGGAGAAACACAGCAATGGTTCAGATAGGCCAAATCATTCAAAAAGTCTTTCTTAATGATTAAATATTGTTCTCATCAGACCGTATCTGGAAAAAGTCTTCATAACTACATAACAAGTACTCCCCAGACCCAGGAAGATATAGAAAATAGATTACTTCTATTTATTTTAACAATCATCAATTTTACTTTGTCAGGACCACATAAAATACAAACAGGTGTAAGGAATTCATTATTGCCTCATTTAATAAGTCTGGGCTGTGGCTCAGTGGTAGAGCACCTGGCGAGCATTGTAAAACCCTGAGGTCCATGTCTTTCTCTCTAATTCTGTGGAGGGAGGTGATGTCATTGAGAGCAAATGCACCATTGGGACAGAACATAGAATAATAGAATAAGACATGGCAAACAGGCAAGGGGGTGGATTCAGCACTCTTTGTTTAAAAGTTTAAGTAGATTTATTCGTTTTATTTTAAGAGTGTTTTGCCTGCATGTGCACAAATCAGTTTATGCTTCATGCCCAAGGAGGTCAGAAATGGGAATTAGATGCCTGGAATCAGCGTTGCTGATTGCCATGAACCACCCTGTAGGTGCTGGGATTTGAACCCAGGTCCTCTGAAAGAGCAACAAGTACTAAGCCATCTCCAGTCCAGCTTTGGTTGCATAAAACGTTATTGGCCTATGGCCATGCCCAGTTGGATATCCGATAGCGCAGTGCGGTATAGTTTCAATGACTGTATTGTCCACAAAGCTTAACATATCTAGCATCAATTAAAATCCTTTATGAAAAAAAAATCCTGGCAATCTATGGCTTTCTAGCCTCCTGGAAACAGGAGGCCACTCTTCCAGTTCTTGACCAGGCATTTCAAAGGCACACTGCCATCTACTTACTGACTTCTATCCTGCAAATAGAACAAGGCGAGAGGGAGAAGGGAGGACAGCTGGTTGCAGGATTGAGGCTTCCAGAGGAACCAAGAAAAAGCGAGAAGAGCCGGAGCGAGGTCTTCCTTGGATCCCCTTGAAGGAGCAAGGAGAGCAGCTGCTAGGAGCATCCAGTGTCTTTGTCTGCCTCTAAGTGTTCTTCCTGCACTCCACTGGAGCCCATTTCCATGTTTTATTTCTTCGACCCTCCAAGCATTACCAAACTGTTATTATCTGAGCTTCTAACAAACAATTATTCCAGCTCCTAATTTATATTTCAATCATTTTAACTACTGATCTTATGATCACACCCAGGCTCTGATCACATTAGTGCCATTAACTATGCAGCAACCAATAAAATCTGCATGAAAGACTCACTCCATATATACTCCCTTAGCACAATTTATTAAAATAATGTCGACTATTAACATTTAAACTAAATGTAATATATATATTTAATATAAAATTTCTCATTACTGTGATTAATAAAATTTTTACTGTATGCTGATATTTAGTTAGAGGAAATGAACAAGTTAAGCCAACTGAAGTATTTCAGTTACATCAATTTAATTAAATATGACTTTTTACATTATGTAGAATTACGTATACACCACTGATAATTCTAACATATTTAAGGAATCAAGAACTAGAATCTCACTATCAAAGTTACAATTAAATCATCAGGTCTTTATAGACAAAGCACACTGTCTCTCTCTCCAGATGACCCCTCTCTTTCCCAGACAGACTCTAAGAATTAACACCAGATAAGAAGCAACATTCATAGATTTTGCAATAGATTGTTTAGATTGTTTTTAAGTTCTCTCTGTCTCTCTGTCTCTGTCTCTCTCTGTCTCTCTGTCTCTGTCTGTCTCTCTGTCTCTCTCTGTGTGTGTGTGTGTGTGTGTGTGTGTGTGTGTGTGTGCGCACACGTGTAGAGGGAAAGTGAGAGAGAGGAGGAGGAGTTGAAATAGATACAAAATGCAAAACAATTGCCAATCTGGCTCTTTGGCCATCTGCTTATATACAGAAACATCTCCCAAAATGACTCTAATGTGTAGATATCGGTCAATCCACTTTCTTCCTTCTGGCTGCTGCATCAAGAACCAGGTTGATATTACTTCCCTAATTGAGGGACCTGGGATAGTTCATGCTGGTTTCTGTCCATCAGTAAAATGGAATGGGGGATAGAACAAGCCAGCCTTCCGCTGCTCCCCCTCTGAGCTGTGCACCTTCACAGCTGCCCGGGTGGTGTTTATAGGATGTTACACCTTCTCTGAACATTAGCACTGTGTGGTTTATGACCATCTGCCCCTCTGGAGTGCCCCTTGAGCTGTGCTTTCTTTCTCTCTTGATGTTGTCTGTTTGTGACTTTCTTCTAACTTCAGTCTGCCCCATGAGCAATCAGGATTTAATGTGATGAGAAGGGGCCTGTGGAGGTGGCTCAGCCTGACAAGATAGGACCTGAATTTGGGATGTTTCTAAGTTAAACAACTACCTAGAAGCAGCTGCAATCCTAGCACAGGGAAGAAGAAGCAGGATGTCGCTATGGTGCCATGGCCTGCTTGACTAGATCCTAGAAACCTGACTCGGTCGATGAGGGAACAGAGAAAGGACAGACACATACATATGAGAGAGAGAGAGAGAGAGAGAGAGAGAGAGAGAGAGAGAGAGAGAGAGTCAGAGAGACAGAGACAGACACGGACACAGAAAGAAACACATACATACATAGGCACATAGATACATAACTCTATATGATAGATGGATGGATACATAGATAAATATATATACTGAGTAGTGCACAAATGGTGACCATTGCTGTGACAGCTTACTGTCCACATAACCATGCAGAGATACTTAGGTTATTTAAGCCTTGACTTTCCTTCCTATCAGTGGGATTACCAATAACATGAGGTATTGGTGATTGTGGCTACTAAATGATTGCTGAAGGTCAGTGCTTGGAAATAGAGCCTACATTTGTAGTGCAACCGCAATGCTCTTGACAACAGAGGAGGCAATAACTCAGAATGGAAGCTTTGCTAGGGACTGAGAACGTTTCTATGGTAAAAGGGACGGTGATTGTGAGTCCCAGACATAAAACCTGTCCTCTGGAAAGAAACAAGGTGGCTTTTCCCACCTTGTCCTATTTCCAACAGTGAGCCAAAATATGAAGTGCTGGCCATCTCCAACTGTCTTTCCACTCTTTGATGTCAAATGAGACAAGCACTGCCTGGGGAAAGCCATGACGCCCCTCCTCAGACTGTCAATTTGGTTTTTCTGTTGGGGAATGGCTGAAGCTACAAGTCTAGCCAGAAACACAAGTTCAACATAAAGATGAGAATCTGCCCTTGGAATCTGAATACACCGAGAGCCCGATGACTGATAACTTGGTTTCACGTTTTAAGGAGAGGTGCTTCTGCTTCTGCTGCTGAGAGGGGTCAAAGATGAGCTGAAAATAAAACCCTAGCGCTGAGGGTTAGATCAGCACTAATTACTGTAATTCTTAAACCGAGAGGCCAACCAGGGCGCAGCCTGAATTATCACCAAATCTCCGTAATAGATGTGGACAGGAAAATCTCAGTAAAGGTGCCAGCTAATAGGCTGGAACAGATATTCCCAAACCAAATCCATCCCAATCAGGTGGATTTATCTGGAAAGGACAGCCAGGCTACAGTGGGAGACAATCATTAAATGCAGCAACGTGAACTTCTGGAGGCAGAAAAGAGGTGGTGGCTGCCACTTCCCATCTTGCTATGCAGGGCCTTTGATCATCGAGCTTCTGCATCCCACCCCTTCATTCAGCAATAATTTGAACTGAAGGCAGCATTGTTCAGGGAGAACCCTCTGATGGCGACCTCTCCTCCTCTTTTTGTAATGAGCAAGCTAATTGCACTTGTATTTTCTCCTCTGTCAGTTCTCCCAGCCCATAACCCTTACTGTATTTCATAGATAAATTAGAAACCTCTAGAAAGGCCTTTCTCTTCTGTTACTTAACCTCCATGCCCCACCCCCAAATTTGTTCTCTCTTTGCAACTTCACTACAAGACACTGTTAGGGACTGGTATTAGGACTCTGGATTTGGACTCCCTGATCTAAATTCTGAGCCCAGCACTGAATAACTTGGAAAAATACCTTAAGCTGTCTTTCTTTGGGGTTCTTATGTACAAAATGAGGACTGCACAGTCCAAATTTCCTTGAGGGGACAAAGGTAATAAAAGTCAAATGAGCTTATACAAATGCAGGGCAAGTTCATTATTAATAACTTGAACATTTGATGAGTGCTCAATGTGGTTTAGTTGTCATCGCCATCACCACCACCATCACCCTCACCACCACCATCACCCTCACCATCATCACCACCATCACCATCATCACCACCACCATCACCCTCACCATCATCACCACTACCATCACCACCATCATCACCACCACCATCACCACCACCATCACCCTCATCATCATCACCACCACCATCACCCTCATCATCATCACAACCACCATCATCACCACCATCATCACCCTCACCATCATCACCACCACCATCACCCTCATCATCAGCACCACTACCAGCAGCAGCACTTTCCATGATTCTAAGATTCCAGTTTTACAGAGTATTTTAAGAACGCTCTCTTGCTTATTATACTCGCTGGGTATTAACAATGCTTTATTTCAAAGACTGATGTTGTTGTTCTACTTCATATTCAGTAACTTTTTTCTTCAGTTAGCTTTTAGACTTATTTTAATACAACTATGTCTGTACATTATTTAACAACTAGCTAATGGGCCACTTCCTCCAAGCCTTCTCTTCCTCCTCTATATTTTTCCTTTAAGTACAGTCTCACTTTAAAGTATAGAATCAGAACATCACATTCATATTGGTTGCCCCTACTTTCAAATGAAGCACCTTCTTTAGGTGTGTGTGTTTGCTTGCGTGCCTGTGTGTGCATGCATGTGTGTGTGTGTGTGTAATTTTTTATTTTCTTATTTGTTCTATTTGAGTCCCTTTTACTGGTATGGTTATGTCTTTTCACATTTGTCTTGTGAAAGGGAAATCATGTTTACTTTTACCTTCCAGAATGACCACTGACCTTTAAAGACCACTACAGTCTAAAATAATGCATGTTCTAAATTTATTCACTGTAATAGCATTGTAAAACTAGCAAGGTGCTCAATAGATTTCATATAGTTTTCCAATGAACTGTGTAGAGCCAACAGCATGTGTAAGGATGTCGGTGATACTAGTTGTGGTTGGAAGCATCCACCTAAGATATAAAGAGAGAGGGAGAGAGAGAGAGGGAGGGAGAGAGAGGGAGGGAGAGAGAGAGAGAGAGAACAGACCATACATAGACACAGAAGCAAAAAGGGGGGGGGGGTGGATGTCTTTAGCCAGTCAGAGAGTTCATGAAACAAATAAGCTATGTGGATATTGTTGAATGAAAGTCTTTGTAAGTCTATGTTGTTTTATTTTATCTATATTTTAAAAGAAAAACATTGTGCTTGATACTTAAATGTAGTGACTGCATGTTTATAAACAAATGGTCACAGTATCCAAGCAAATGAAACCAACACTCACCTTATATCTTTTAGATAAGTGTGAAAGCTGGGTGAAGAGACTGTAAAAGTTTTGAGAGTGCAGCCAAGGATCTGCACTCAGTGTCATCTTCCCAGCGCATGGATCTAATGACAGTCGTAACCAGAACAGCTTGGGGAAAATAATCTGGACCCATAAGGGAGGATGGTGGAGAAGAGACTCATTAAGAAGCTTCAGTAATAGGTTGAAAGAGAAGTGATGAAGGTTGAAATCGTGATGTGTGGTTAAGAAGAATAAAGCATGTTGGGTTAATGTTAAAGGATTCAGAAATTGATCAGGTATGGAACTCAAAGTCAAAAATACGGCTGAGATCATTGCGCCAGCAAGGCAGATATCTGTGAGCCCTCAGTGTGCTAGCGAAGCAGCACCCATGCCTTGAACTCAAAACCATTGCCAAAGCTATGATGAAGCAGAACATCATGACAGAGAAGACGGGATGGGACAGAGTTGCTCAGCTCATGGCATGCAGGAAGGAGAGAACAATACATAGAAAGATCCAGGGCAAGGTATATGCACACCGACTGTCCTGCTTCTCTAACTAGACCTAGCTTCTGGAAGTTTCCATCATCCCATAGTACTAGCATTCAACTGTGAATTCATCCCTACATTGATCCATTGACTGGGTCAAAGCTTCCATGACCTAATCAGTTCTCGGTGATCGGACCCACCACCTACAGGACAAGCCTCTCAAACCCCAACACGTAGACAGGATTTTTATTGACTCTGCTGTGATACCGAGGTATCTAAAGGGAGCTAAAAACTCAGAACTGACAGAAATAGATTTGGAATTGCAGGTGCACAAGGGTCGGTGAAGCAAAATTTCACACAGGTGTAGGAAGAGTCCATCGCTTTTCAGAGAACTCAGTCACAGAAAGGTTAGTCACCTCGGCAGTGAGAAATAGTGAGGAGTCCTAAACAGAGTAGGCACTTAGCAGAGGAACATTGGCAATTGAACATAAAGTTTTAATCGGATGGTGGGAGGCAAATTTTAATAGTAAGCAAGCAGTAGGCATAGAAGAAACTGCATCTAAGCACTTAATAAAAAAAAGCCTAATCCACTATTGCTTTTAGATATTTACCAGACAGATGGTAAACTGATAAGGTACAATTGAGAAGAAAAACTCTGGTGGCAGGGTGCTTTGTGTCTAGCTAAGATACTTGTCGCCTAGGATACAAAAAGCCCCTAATACACACTAAAGACAGAAAAGTTAATATGGTTTGTATTTAGAACAGACCAAGACTGTTAGGCCTAATCTGAATGAAGTATTAAGCAGACATAGAGGAAGATTAGTAGCCAACTCTTTTTAAAACTAACATATTTAAATGCAAACCCTGGGATATCAGACATGCAAAAATCCAGATCTTCCACTTAGCTTCAAAACAAGAAAATAGAACAGTGCTCTTTCCCAAGTTCGCAGTCACCGCCTCTCCCAGAGTTTAACAATTGCCACAGCCCCAGAACTGAGGCCCTGTCCTGAGAGACCTAGCCTTCTAGTCTGCCCTGTTTCCTCTTGCTTTCAGAAGGTCCTAGTCAATCACTTAGTTCTCCAAACTCACATTCAGAGGTCATTGCATATCTCCTTAGGAAGCCTTATAGACTAGTCACCAAACCTTTCAATATGACTTAAGGTACCTGACTCTATAAACTCCAGGAACTAATGCCAATAAAAGGAAACTGAAAAATATGTCTTTCTAGTGGAGATGGATGATGAGAAATTAGGTTCATGATATCATATGTCAAGACCAGAATGTTCTTCCCCAGGCTTCTCCACATTTGCTGACTAAGGCGGGGAATGGTATGTAGAGCAGGCTCTTGGTTCAGTGGGATGCACCGCAGCCTCATGTTGACTATGAGCCTTTGAAGCAGTGAGAAACGGAGCTCAGGACACAAAGTACAAGAGTCCATCTTGCCTTTACTGTCTCAACCCGGACTTGCTTTTCCCACTACATCTTATCTTTGTTTGGAGAAGAAATGCTTTCTTTTTGCTGAAATTTTCAGACTGTAGTCCATCACAGACAGGAAGTCGGGGCAGCAGGAATTTAGAAGTAACAGCTAGTTTCATCATATAAACAATCTGAGGCATAAAGAAATGAATATACACACACCTATTCCATTTGTATCAGGACCAAGTAGCTCTTACAGGATTCTACACATGACATCTGCATTATGTGACAAAAGAGATCTATCAGAAAAATAGGGGTCCATTGGAACAACAAACACAAAACAAAGGAAGAAAAGGGAAGCCGGGTCAGTAAAAATTAGGCTATTCTTAAAATTGAATTCGTTTTCTTAATGTACCAGAATGCTCTGAGATTTACAGCTCTGGTTGTCTATGTCCCATTAGTCCACCTACCAAACTAAAGGTTGTGGGAGCACTTTGAGTCACGATGAACCAAACCAGTGGTCTCCACTTTCCTAATGCTGTGACCCTTTAATACAATGCCTCATTTTATGCTGATGCCTTATCATAGAATTATTTCACTGCTACTTCATAACTATAATTTTGCTAAGATTATGAATCATAGTGTTAAATCTACTATGCAGGATAGATTATATGCGACCCACCTCCCCACCAAAGGGTCGCAACCCCAAAGAGAACAGCTGATCTAGACCCAAAAGCTGAGGAAGATCATCTTCATGCCATCAAAGTTGCAAGCCCAGTCAAGCCAAAATGATGTGCATAATTCAAATCCAAGTAGATTAGCTCCTGGGAACTTTCTCATATCAAGATGCCAAATCTGTCTGGATTCAGATGCCATAAAATGATAATCATGATTTCTTCTATTAATAACCGAGCATGTGTTTTCTAAAATAGTAGAAAAATTTTCTCATCCTAATTTCTTGTTTGAGGCTGAATTTTGAAGAGCTGTACCTTTCAATTCTACCCCCAAGTTTAAAATACGGTGCACCTGGGCAATCTGGTTCTCTCCAGGGACCGCACTAACTCTGCAAGTTTTATGAATCTAAAGTCCACCATATGGAACAACAGTGCCATTAAAATGGGCATTAAAAAGATTTGTTCACTCAGCTAGATTTAGGCAGATAATAATGCCTGGCACTTATATACTGCCTTTCACCTGTCTACTTTAAAGTAAGCAATTTGTAAACATATATTGTTGCAAAATTCTTACAAGCCAGAAGTGCGCTAGCTACAGAAAACGGTTCCTGCCTACTACATACTCAGTCCAAATCCATGATAGAGAGATGATGAAAATCAAAAGACAGAGCGAAGCAGAGGGAAAGTGGTCTTTGGCATACTATTTCATACAAACAGTAACTGCACCTCTCCTCCTTGGGGAACAAAAAGGAGCGACGCTGTGCACCTGGCCTGTGTTTGCTTTGTCTTATCCAGCCTTGGATCCACAAACACAGAGTCTTCATAATACGTACAATACTGTTACTTAAATTAACTGCGAATGAAATTGGTTGAGACCTCATAACCATTTCTGTATTACTAATTCAGTCTTCTGACGATAAGAATTAATAGGATTTCTGTGCAATTTCAATTAGCTTTTCTATAAATGTCATTTCGCTTACATGTCTAATTTTTATGTCTATTTTGCAATAGATCATAAACTCGAAGCGATGATTCACTGTGTCTTCTAAACCACCAGCACCTTTCACAGTTTAATGTGTGTATATAATCTAATATATTTCTTTCTCCCTGTCGTTTGCCTCCTTCCACTGTATATTCAACCTCTTCTTTGTGATTTCTTTAATTGTGTAGCTGAAAGCATTTTTTAAGGAATACATTTTACATATCCAAGAGAAAAAGTGCACTTCCAACCGCTTTAACGTATTGTACAACATCTTGATATAGATTACTAAGCAGGAGCGTACATTAAAACTGGTGGGGAACACCCTCATAGGAGAAGGGGGAGGGGGATGGCATAGGGCCTTTATTGACGGGAAACTGGGAAAGATGATAACATTTGAAATGTAGATTAAAAAAATTGTCCAATAAAAATGTATTCTACATAATATGTGTCCATATCAAAGTCTGTTCAGGGACTAAGACAAAGGCCAGAGCATAACATTTGAAAACAAAGAGGTATCAAATGGAACCAGTAGATGAGGCATACTGTTCAATTACATACTATATGAGGAAACAGAAAAACAGAGTCAAGGATCTTATATACTTAAATAGTATCTTGCTTAAAATTCCACATTACCAGATTTCAAATTTTCCTTTTTAGAGCAGTTGCTTATCATCAGCACAGAGGTTGCAATGCCAAAGAAGAAAACTGAAACTCCAGGAGTTACATAAGCTAGATAGTTAAACAAATGAATCAAGTACGCAACTGCACAATAACAAGGAGTCCATAAACAACAGTAGTTTTTTGATTATTTGTATCTATAGGAAATTATTTCCCTAAGCACACAAAGGCTTAAGTGTTTATATTGAAACAGGGTAAAATGTGTGCAGACAAGCATGCTCCTATCTCCATGAACTGGACCCTAGTGTTCCCCTAAAACCTGGATAACACATAAGCCCGTGACAGTGGCCGCTGGGCCTCAGGGCTAAGCAATTATTTTCACACCCCAAAGCAGGTCAAGGGTGAACAATATCTCACTTCTTGATAGAAAATGGAAATTTCAAATATACTTTTTTTCTTTTACGGGAACTAGATTTGTTTCTCACAAAGCATGTTTACAGTTTCCCTGCTGTTTATTTCTCTTAGTTCCTACATTCCTTGTCCCCCATCCATATCCACTCTCTTTTTGTCTGTCATTAGAAGTGAAACAGACTTCTAAGGGATTAAAATAAAATAAAACGGAAGAAGATAAAGCAAAAACAGCAAGAGGAAAATAACTCAAGACAAAGAATCAGAGAGATTTTTTAAGCTCCGAATGTTTGATTTTAATTTTTTTTAGACCTTGTGCACTTAAGCTAATTAAACTGTCCTCATTGGCTAGAATCTTACATAGATTTCCTCTAGTGTTCGGTAAAACTTATTTATTATGTCTAGGGGGAAAATGAAGTGTGGCAGTCTGTGGGAACCACGAATTACTTCAAGTTTGCTTTCTGGTGCTCACAAACACATATTTTCAATTTAAGTAAGTCCGCTATTAAGAAACTGTTTTGACACCCGCGGATCCCGGCCCGCAGCAGCTCTCTGCTCCCAAACCCCGTGGGAGACAGACCTCACCGCCTGATCAGGTGGGCACTCCTGAGGCTGCAGAGCGGAGGAGACCACCAACACTGCCCACCCCTGCCCACATCCCTGGCCCAAGAGGCAACTGTATAAGGCCTCTGGGTTCCCGTAGGGGAGGGCCCAGAAGCGGCAGGATCACTGCGCCTGAGACACCGCCAGAACCTGAAGGAAACAGACCGGATAAACAGTTCTCTGCACCCAAATCCCGTGGGAGGGAGAGCTAAACCTTCAGAGAGGCGGACACGCCTGGGAAACCAGAAGAGACTGCACTCTGTGCACATCCAGACGCCAGAGGAAAACACCAAACGCCATCTGGAACCCTGGTGCACGGAGGCTCCCGGAAAGAGCGGCGCAGATCTTCCCGGTTGCTGCCTCCGCGGAGAGGACTTAGGCAGTACCCCACGAGCAAACTTGAGCCTTGGAAACGCAGGTAGGACCAACTTTTCCCCTGCAAGAAACCTGCCTGGTGAACTCAAGACACAGGCCCACAGGAACAGCTGAAGACCTGTAGAGAGGAAAAACTACACGCCCGAAAGCAGAACACTCTGTCCCCATAACTGGCTGAAAGAAAACAGGAAAACAGGTCTACAGCACTCCTGACACACAGGCTTATAGGACAGTCTAGCCACGGTCAGAAATAGCAGAACAAAGTAACACTAGAGATAATCTGATGGCGAGAGGCAAGCGCAGGAACCCAAGCAACAGAAACCAAGACTGCATGGCATCATCGGAGCCCAATTCTCCCACCAAAGCAAACACTGAATATCCAAACACACCAGAAAAGCAAGATCTAGTTTCAAAATCATATTTGATCATGATGCTGGAGGACTTCAAGAAAGACATAAAGAACTCCCTTAGAGAACAAGTAGAAGCCTACAGAGAGGAATCGCAAAAATCCCTGAAAGAATTCCAGGAAAACACAATCAAACAGTTGAAGGAATTAAAAATGGAAATAGAAGCAATCAAGAAAGAACACATGGAAACAACCCTGGACATAGAAAATCAAAAGAAAAGACAAGGAGCTGTAGATACAAGCTTCACCAACAGAATACAAGAGATGGAAGAGAGAATCTCGGGAGCAGAAGATTCCATAGAAATCATTGACTCAACTGTCAAAGATAATGTAAAGCGGAAAAAGCTACTGGTCCAAAACATACAGGAAATCCAGGACTCAATGAGAAGATCAAACCTAAGGATAATAGGTATAGAAGAGAGTGAAGACTCCCAGCTCAAAGGACCAGTAAATATCTTCAACAAAATCATAGAAGAAAACTTCCCTAACCTAAAAAAAGAGATACCCATAGGCATACAAGAAGCCTACAGAACTCCAAATAGATTGGACCAGAAAAGAAACACCTCCCGTCACATAATTGTCAAAACACCAAACGCACAAAATAAAGAAAGAATATTAAAAGCAGTAAGGGAAAAAGGTCAAGTAACATATAAAGGCAGACCTATCAGAATCACACCAGACTTTTCGCCAGAAACTATGAAGGCCAGAAGATCCTGGACAGATGTCATACAGACCCTAAGAGAACACAAATGCCAGCCCAGGTTACTGTATCCTGCAAAACTCTCAATTAACATAGATGGAGAAACCAAGATATTCCATGACAAAACCAAATTTACACAATATCTTTCTACAAATCCAGCACTACAAAGGATAATAAAGGGTAAAGCCCAACATAAGGAGGCAAGCTATACCCTAGAAGAAGCAAGAAACTAATCGTCTTGGCAACAAAACAAGGAGAATGAAAGCACACAAACATAACCTCACATCCAAATATGAATATAACAGGAAGCAATAATCACTATTCCTTAATATCTCTCAATATCAATGGCCTCAACTCCCCAATAAAAAGACATAGATTAACAAACTGGATACGCAATGAGGACCCTGCATTCTGCTGCCTACAGGAAACACACCTCAGAGACAAAGACAGACACTACCTCAGAGTGAAAGGCTGGAAAACAACTTTCCAAGCAAATGGTCAGAAGAAGCAAGCTGGAGTAGCCATTCTAATATCAAATAAAATCAATTTTCAATTAAAAGTCATCAAAAAAGATAAGGAAGGACACTTCATATTCATCAAAGGAAAAATCCACCAAGATGAACTCTCAATCCTCATCTTCGGTTGGTTTATATACAAGTGTGCAATTTCTAGGCTTGAAAGTAAAATGATGCTATCTGGTGCTGGATAGAGGAGCCTTATTTTTTATTATGGCAGCTTGCTATTTTTGTAATATGGTGATTTGGTTGAACACATTAAAGTACAGTAGTAACTGATCTCCCCCTCTTCCTGGATGAGTGAGGAGATGATTAAATGTTGATGTCAGCATCCATGAGCATATTCAGATGAGCTTCTGCTTCTGTTGAAAAGGATGCTGTGTTTGATTGTGGTCCGAAGCTTTGAAGCACTACTTGGCATCTCCTTCCTTGGAGGTCTCAATGTTTAAACATAACAGATTTGATAGCTTGTTGGTAAGGTGAGGTCCAGCTTGTCTCCACTAGGTCATCTTCATGTGAATCCGGTGGTTATACGGTTTTGTTCTAGGGATATTTCATTTTTTTAATAACGGTTTTAGCTGACATTCATGGAGAGAATGAATCCTTAGAAGTGTGCCACTAGTGAAAGGAAATCCTGTCTAGAGTATGTTTCTTTACAAAGCTGTGTCACACCATCCTTTGGGCCCTCTGCTGGAAAAGTAGAATCAAGTCTCAAATAATGCCTTTTAAATTGTATCCTCTAGTATTATAGATGTAGGACAGTACTGTATCATACCTCTGTGGATGTAAAATAGCTTGTACCTGCTTTATGATACGTAGTAGTGACCGTGCTTTATCAGAGCTGTTTTTAATGATGTTGCTCAGAATGTTTTCTTTCCAGATGATGATTGAGAAGCTAATTTTAAAAAAAATGGTGCCAGGTACCACAAGAAAAAAAAAAAAAAAAGAAAGAAACTGTTTTGTTTCATGGAAGCTGTAAATAAGATTAGTCCTGAGTACCAAATGGAAAAAAAAATCATGTAAACCACTAGGAAACTGCCACAGAAATCGATGGGAAATATATAAGTGTATGTTATGAGAAAGCAAATATTAAAAAGAAAAAGCATATGATTACAAAAAGTTGTTCAATTCCTGTATCATACAACTCAAACTGAAAATTTATTAAAGATCATGAATGTGAATTACATGCAAAAACAAACCACGTATTTAGGAGTTAAAATCTGTTATATGTTTATGTTTAAATTCAAATAGAACTGAACATTTTTTTCCTTTGGAGGATGGTTCTGGACTCTATGGTTAAAGATGACAGCATGATTGAAGAAATAAAATTTAACCAGGAATCATAGAAACTATTTCTAATTATGATTTCCATGACAGTGTATAGTTAGTTCTCTGATCTTCATACTTCTTTTCAACTGAAACATACACACAGCACCCATACATGTGCATCCACATAAACATATACACATATACATATGAATACATAGACACACCAATGTATTTCCTGTGCCATGTAGGAAAATAAGTCATGAATTTGTATTTGTGATGCTGTTTGTTACATTTGGTCTTAGTTACAGAATCCTTCCTAGGAGTGTAAGGAAAACACGACACCTTCTTGTACAAGACTGAATGGGTGTGAAGTCTAGGAAGTGGTTGGTTGGTTGGTTGGTTGGTTGGTTGGTTGGTTGGTTGGTTGGTTCATTGGTTGGCTGGCTGGCTGGCTGGCTTTCATAGTTGTTTGTTTGTTTGTTTGTTTGTTTGTTTTTTGCTGTCCTGACCTCATCACGAATCTCTTTTGTATCTGTACTACATGGGCACAGAGAGCTCATAAACTCTGCTACCCACCTGGGAAGTGGCGTGTTAGGCTCTTCTTGTTAAGACCCTACCTAGCAGTATTTGGCACTCAGCGCTTCCCAGTGCTGGTAAGTGGTAGGCAGGCATGAAAGTTTCTAGAGGTCGAGACAGCCATTATCACAGACAAATGAAAATGTAACAGTGAATAAGAAAAAGCTGCTTTAGAACAATAACGTGTCAGAGAGGCAGGAAAGATGCTGCTAAGAGATCCAAGATGGCCCCTAAAAGGGTGCATCCACAGGGCGTGATCACTGCTGAACTTCAGCTAGAAGCTGCAAGGAAATAATTATCAAAACCAAGATGAGATTTATTAATGACGAATAATTGAGAAGAAGTGGGGAAAATAGTAGATTGAAAAGATGTGTGCAATTGGGGTTTCATCTGAAAATCCAACAGAAAAAAAAATAGGATAGTCCTGAAAAAGAAAGTGAGGAGAAGAGAATCAGTACAAGTTCCTGGAAATCTTGTCTCACAACACCTATGGCAGCTTTAACAAGCCTTGGAACTGCCTGCGTGTCCAACAAACAGGAATAGACAGGCCAGGCCGGTGTGCTGCTCAGTGAAAATAGAAATCCTTAATATGTACAGCAGTATGGAAACATCTTAAAACTACATTGAGTGAGATATACATTAAAATAGAATATACTACATGACTTCATTTATGTGAAATCTTAAAATGTGTAGAAAATATTCTGTAGTTCAAAGATCAGAACTGCTATTGCCTTAGAAAAGGGCACTGTGAGTGGCCATAATGAAAATGGAAAAATTGACTGGGGTGGGCAAGAACCTTTCTGCTAAGATAATTTTTTTCTTTTTTTCATTGGATTTTTTATTTACATTTCAAATGTTATCTCCCAGCTTCCCATCCATAAACTCCCTATCCCCTTCTATGAGGGTACTCCCCCACCCCACAACCCACCCCAAGCCCATTTGCCACCCTGACATTTCCCTACACTGGGGCATCCAGTCTTGACAGAACCAAGGGATTCTTCTCCCATTGGTGCCCAGCAAGGCCGTCCCCTGATACATATGTAGCTGGAGCCATGGGTCTGTCCATGTGTGCTCTTTGGATGGTGGTTTAGTCCCTGGGAGTTCTGGTTGGTTGATATTGTTGTTCTTATGGAGTTGCAAACCCCTTCAGCTCCTTCAATCCTTTCTCTAACTCCTCCAATGGAGACCCCATTCTCAGTTCAATGGTTGGCTGTGAGCATCTGCCTCTGTATTTGTCATGTTCTGGCAGAGCCTCTCAGGAAACAGCTATATCAGGCTCCTGTCAGCATGCACTTCTTGAAATCAGCAATATTGAAATAATCTTTCCTTCAGTCTATGTTCCAAACTTTGTCTCCATATCTCTTTGTATGAATATTTTTGTTCCCCCGTCTAAGAAGGACTGAAGTATCTGCACTTTGGCCATCCTTCTTCTTGAGCTTCATGTGGTCTGTGAGTGCATATCATGTGTGATTATTTTATACCTCACTCGGGATGGTATGTTCTAGTTCCATCATGCTCATGGATTGGCAGGATTAATATTGTAAAAAATGGCCATGTTGCCAAAAGCAATTTACAGACTCAATGCAAACCCCATCAAAATTCCAACTCAGTTTATCATAGAGTTAGAAAGCAATTTGCAAATTTATTTAGAATAACAAAAAGCCCAGGATAGCGAAAACTATCCTCAACAATAAAAGGACTTCTAGAGGAATCACCATCCCTGACCTCAAGCAGTATTACAGAGCAATAGTGATAAAAACTGAATGGTATTGGTACAGAGACAAGCAGGTAGATCAATGGAATAGAATCGAAAACCCAGAAATGAACCCACACACCTATGGTCATTTGATTTTTGACAAAGAAGCCAAAACCATCCAGTGGAAAAAATGATAGCATTTTCAATAAATGGTGCTGGTTCAACTGGAGGTCAGCATACAGAAGAATGCAAATCTATCCATTCTTATCATCCTGTACTAAGCTTAGGTCCAGGTGAATGAAGGACATTCACAAGAAACCAGATACACTCAAAGTAATAGAAGAAAAAGTGGGGAAGTGCCTGAAACACGTGGGCACTGGGGAAAATTTCCTGAACAGAACACGAATGCCTTATGCTCTACGATCAAGAATCAACAAATGAAACTTCATAAAATTGAATTGTAGTGTATCATAATCACTTCTAGGAGATTTTTACATAGTGTATACATTTAAATTTCTGTGATAACCCTCTTAACTGTAAAAAGTACTGAGCTCAATATGATAGTATTTGTGAATCAGTGAGTGAAACTATTGACTATAATCTTTGAAAGGCACCAAAGAGCAGTAGGTGAATGGGCAAATATCTGATAGGCAAGCACTGTAGAAAATTATTATGCTATGATTTAGATGGTGAGATTCAGGTATTCTTTGTAAAATTCTCTTCTGCTTTGAAGCTTTTGTATTGACTTGTTGGAGACAGTACAGAACGCTGTGTATTTGGTCCTCTTTCAAGGCTTTTTATTCCATTAGAATTTCTCCTTATTCCTTTATTTCCTAATAATTGAGTCACTACCACAGTGTTGTGGCCTTTTTTTTTACTTTATTCTAGGGCCCTCTTCATCATATTTTGACTGGTTTTAACTGCGTGCTCTGAGGAAGATGTCTGACACCACTCTGTCACATTTCGTAGGAGATTTCACTGTGTAGCTATCTCCTCCACACTGAAGCACCCCCTTCAGGAACAAGGAAATGGAACTACAAGATTTAGAAAGCTAATGAATGTTATGAAACTTAAAAAAAAATCTTGAAACAAGCAAGAGTCTTAGGAATTTACAAGACTTACAAGACCTGGATTAAGATTATGTAAGCAGCCACTTGTTGATAGAAGAGAGGTCATTCTTCTGTGGAGCTGCCCACACATTGTGCAGAGAATGGCAGTGATACAGGATACTGCAATGATCTAGGATACTGCACTGATCCAGGATGCTACCATGATGCAGGATGCTGCACTGATCCAGGATACTGCACTGATTCAGGATGCTGAATTGATATAGGTTGCTGCAGTGATACAGGATACTACAGTGATGCAGGATGCTGCACTGATACAGGATGCTGCCATGATACAGGATGATACACTGATGCAGGATACTATACTGATACAGGATGCTGCAATGATGCAGGATGCTGCAGTGATGCAGCTTTCATGAGTTGCCTGTGCTGGGAGGGGACACTTCTGTGTAAACTGTGAGTAACCTCTTACCATGCTTCCATAAGCAACCCCAAGACACTTCTGAGATCACCAAGCTAGAATTGATGTAGTCATTTCTTTGGTCTATCACTGTTTCCTTGTTTTACGTGACAAAAGGAAAGCCGTGGGACTGGTTTCGATTTAAGTAAATGTGTTGGTCAATTTAAGCAAGCCTAACATCTCTACAATATTGAGTCTTCAACCTGCAAACATGCTATGCTCCCGGCTCTGTTAGGTCTCTGGTTGTTTGATAAGGTCCTGAACCTTTCAAAGCCATCTTGAGTCCCCGTTGGGATATATTTGCACTTCTATATTAAATATTGTCATTACTGTATTGAAGTGCTGACAGGTATGAGGGCTTCTCGCTATACGGAGAGTCAGTGGCCAAAAGTAGTGTGGCAGAACCATGGGGTGTAAGCTACCTGATCACCTCTCCTGCCTCTGCAGTGATAGCATTGGCAGAGCAGAAGGGCACCAAACTGAGATTCTAAGTGAGAGCCTTTTCTTGCTGTAGAAGGCTCTGATTGGTCCTTAGCTTTCACCGTGCCAGCCAATTACAACCAATTTAAGCGTATGAAAACCTATATGGGCTCTTAGCTAGACCAGCATCTCACTTTGAAAGGAACAGAAACAGGTTGGAAAAAAAACTGTTTTCATATATATTTGATATCAACAGTCAAACTGTCCTGAAAAACTAAAAATTTTCTTAATAGTTTATTGCCCTTTTAGATAAGTATATTAAAATACAATGGAAAAGCTCATTAACCTATTTAAGAAGGATAGGAACTTTTAACGTGTCTTTTAGAGTCACCAAATATATGTATCCTCATGTGCACACATATATGTGTTTGCATGTGTGTGCTTTGTAAGTCTCCATATGTTCCTCTCTAAAAAAAAAATAAAAGCTAGTGTTTGTTAGTCCCTGGTTAAACCACCCATTGACTTCTTCAGACAAATACAGCTCAGAAAGAGACACATTTCAGTCCATCGGTAGGTACAGCATGTTTCCCAACAGAACTAGAACACGGGCATCTGAACTTCAAACAAGTAAAAACAAACATAAAATTAGCACTGGTGGGGGCCCCTGGCACTCAGTCTGTGCTGGGTTTAACACCTCCTTAGTTTATATGCCCTTCCACATAAACAGTTTTATATTAGCCTCTGATATGATGCTTCCACAGATTCAGGGTTGAGTTGTTTAAAGGCACTAATTAGCAGCTTTAGAATAGAAAGGAACATAATTTTTTTTTAATCCCATAAATTCAAAAACACCCTTTGGGCCCTACCATTTATGTGTGAAATAGCTCACTGGAAAATGTATGATATGGTTAATTGTAAGACCAGGAATATAGTCAATCACAGAAGAAGTATGAAATATATCCTTATTAACAAAAGAAGAACCATGATAAAC
Source organism: Rattus norvegicus (assembly GCF_021556685.1). Classification (NCBI taxonomy): domain Eukaryota; kingdom Metazoa; phylum Chordata; class Mammalia; order Rodentia; family Muridae; genus Rattus; species Rattus norvegicus. Next base: position 97,244,372 of record NC_141547.1, read on the forward strand.
CTCACTTCATCCAAGAAGGGGGGCCACCACTGTGAGTGGATGTGTTTATTGCGACTACCTCCATTCATGACAACGCTGAGGGTCACAGCTGTGTAAACATCCAGTCGACCTATTTGTTTTGTGTTCAATTGTTGCTCAACTGACAACAATTTTATTAAAAAGATTTCACTTGACTCTGTATCTTTCAACAAAATCCAGCAGCCATTAACTGAAAAAAAAAATACAGTAATGTACACTGATGTGAAAATACAGAAAGATTTCATTTCCAAGGATTCCAAAACCTCATTCTCCAGTAATCTGAAATGTTCACAGAGCCTAGCTACTTCATTTAAGTATTGCGTAAACTAATTATTTATAACTGTAAGGAGTGCTTTTTTATTTTACAACTTTTTGCATACCTTGATCAAACACTTAGTTAATATTTAGTCCCGGTAAATAATTATGTCCTTGAGTGCTTTAAAATTATGCTAATTTCTACAACACTAAGGAAGGAAAATGTTTCTAGTTTTTGATGCCTTGTAAGTAGGAGATATTAATTTCTATGTGGAATTATGTATAAACAAGGAAAGGCTTAGTACGGAGGTAATGTTTAAACTTAAAATGTTAAGTGTCTCAGGATTTACAAGTGATTAAAGGCAAATACAAGGATGTGATTATGATCATATTGTATTTGTGTTGTGGGGCCCTTTCCAACCTGTGCAATTGTCTAGTCCCCAAACCCAAGGCATCTTTCTATTTTAAACATAGTTATCAAGATATTAGAAAAGTAATGTATGTAAGTTACATGATTATAAATGCAATTTATAAGTTGTACCACATATAATAACACACAAGCAAGCAGGGATGTTGTGTTTTTGTTGTTAGTAATCATCATTTGCACGGCCTGCTGCTAAGCAGGTGAATTTCTAAGCAAGGATTCAAACGTTTAATAAGTGTAACCTATCAAGTTCTGGTTACTATTTGTATTATTTACTGATAATAGCACTAATTGCACCTTTTCATTCTTATTTCATAGCTTTTTAAGATGATACTGAAAGGATAGAATTTTTCCATTTTCTATAAAGTTCCCACACAATGGATAATATTTCTTTCCTGCTCCATGCACGTAGAACCTCACACATTTACTGCGAATCTATGTTTTCCTTCAAAGGGAGAAAGTGGGTTGACACTGGGCAAGTTGCTTCTCTCGGTTCTTTCTTTAAATGTTTCACGTTATAGACAAGTGAGGTTGGCACAGTGCAGTGGTCATACAGGACAGACCTACACACAATGTAATGACCACATTATTTTCACAGCACCCTGACCTGTGATGAGCAGTTGTGCATGTTGGGAGTGTGTTCATACTCATCCAGCCACTTAAAGGCAGATTCCTGTGTGCAGTCAATATGAGAGTCCCATGTCACCATGTGTACTGATCAACGATGCTTCCTAGTAAACGTGCATTGTGGTGTTTTGAATAGGGATGGCTCTCATAGACTCATGTGCTTGAATGCTTGGCCAATAGGAGTGACATTATTAGCATATGTGGTCTTGGTGGAGTAGGTGTGGCATTTTGGAGGAGATATGTCACTGTGCGGGCAGGCTTTGAACTCTCAGATGCTCAAGCCTAGGCTCAATGGATCACAGTTCTTTTTTGTCTGCTGCTTGCAGTTCAAGATGTAGAACTCTCAGATTTTCTCCAGCATCGTCTGCCTGCATGTCACCATGCCTCTCACCAAGGTGATAATGGAATCAACCTCTGAATTGTGAGCCAGCCCCAATTAGGTGTCAAGATTTCCTTTATAAGTTTTATTGTAGCCATGGTGTTTCTTCACAACACTAGAAGCCCCAACTAAGACATGTACCTTACACTGTAGTGGAACTGAGCCAAGTTGTGAGAGTTTAAGATAAGGAAAAGGCGTAATCTCTAGTCTGTAGGAGTTTGTACAGCTGCTAATGCTATATTACATGACCATTCTACTAACTTTATTAGTGGCCATCACTGCAAAATACTACAGACTGGGTGGCCTCAGACAGAAAATTATTTTGTCAAAGCTCTGGGATCCATAAGACACAAGGCAAGAGGATTGCATGATTCTCTTCTCTTTCTTTTTTTTTTTTAAACCTTATTTTTTTTTTCGGAGCTGGGGACCAAACCCAGGGCCTTGCGCTTGCTAGGCAAGCGCTCTACCACTGAGCTAAATCCCCAACCCCTTCTCTTCTTTCTAACTAAGGAGCCTGCCACCTTTTGACTTGATAGCCAACCGCCTTGCAACTGTGTGGCTCTAGTCTCGGTCGTACAGTCACGTGATGCTCTCCCTCTGCACATCTGCACTCCTCTCCTCATAACAGGACAGTGAATTCAGGCCTACCTTAGTCCAGCATGGACCCGTTCTAACCAATCGCATTCACGATGATGCTCATCCCAAGTAAAGCCATGTTCAGAGGTATGGTGTCACATACCTTTCTGAAAGTAGGCATAGTTCAAGCCAGAGCTGCCAATTCACTGGTGACACGTGGACACCTCAGTGGGCATGCAGGGTTATTGACTATCTTCCCCCAGTCATGGTCTCTCTTTGCAGAGTTCCATTGCCTGGAGATGGCTTCGAGGAAAGGCCAACTTCCCCTTGTGGACAAGAGGAGAAAGGGCTAGGAAAGGAGTAAATTAGAGGCTGGGGTTGCTCAGAAACATTCCTACTCACCCGACATCCACAAACATTAAAATATGAATACATGAAAGTCTGTTAATGTTGTTGTTGTTGATGCTGATGCAGTTAAGTCTTTTGGGGAAAAAAAACATAAAATGGTTTCTCAGGAAAATAAAGGCAATTTCCAACCACACAGGTCTAGACACTCTTTATTTCTAGAAGGGCAAGCTTATTGGAAAAATACTTTTTTGGGCCACTAGGAGTGCCCTGTTCTTGTCATCCCCACAGGTGACGGCTTATCTATAGTCATAGGAATCCCCCAATTCATCAAGCTCTAGACTAATATTAAAGATATGATATAATGATAAGGACCAGTGAGTTGGCTCAGGAGATTTAAGCATTGGCCCTCAGCTTGATGACTAGAGTGCGATCCCTGGTACCCATATAGTGGGAGGAGAAAACCGAATCTCAAGCTATCCTCTTACCTACACAGGAGCACTATGACACGCATATGCTACTCCATAAGGAGATGTCATAATAATTAAATAAATGTAAAGACATGGCTGGAGAAAAATGGAGGCTGGGATGAGCTATCACAGACAGCTGTCTTCAAGTTCGTTTTGCAGAGCATTAAGGTACATTTGATGGGGCTTTCCCTTTTGTGTTTCTGATTTTTAGAAAAGAGAAGCAACCCATTAGAGTTTGAAAGGCCTCAAAACAGAGGTCACTTTTAAACAGAAGACTCTTCAGGCAAGAGAAGTATATTTTTCCACCATGCGGAACAAGGAAGGCTTTGTCTGGGACTCTTAGAAGCTGTGGAAGATGAGCACTGGCTTGAGATGCTACATGAGGAAAAGAAACCTGAGAAGTAACCATGCTCATCCCCAACTCCTCACAAAGGCCCTTCATCTTCACTTGGAAAACCAAGGAAGGCTGGCCTCTTGGTCACCAATCAAAACACTAACTTTTGAGATTTGCCTAATTATCTTTTCTCAGTGTAAGTCAACTCTTGAAGTCTCAGCTTCCTTCATTCGCACGCCAGGTATTTCCGAAATCAATCATGTCACTGGAAGCAGCATCTTTTGAAGTGAATGGAGTCATTATCTGGATCAGAAAGCAACCCCACTCCTCCAAGTGGGGAGGAGCCCATTTGCAGGAACATGTTTGAGATCTGGCATGGTCCATCCCTAAGAAAGATTCTTACTGTTAACCTCCCAGTAAGCAGGAGGAATTCATCATTCTGAAACTGTGTGCTTGTGTGTGTGTGTGCTTGTGTATGTTTGTGTGTCTTTGTGTGACGCACACACACACACACACACACACACACACGTGCAAGCAGCTCAGAGTCTTAGGCTGCCTGCATGTTAATTTGCCCCATTGTTTCAGGGTGACTGCCTTTCCAGTATTTGGGGACAAAGCCTTTTCTTGCATAAGCCCCCTTTGGACAATTATTGAATGTGTGCTTCCACAGCCCTCGTCCCATCTTTATTGCAACTATATTAGGGAAGGCCGGGCTTCTTTGTCTCCTTGTAAGGCTGAGGATTACAGGCAGGATTTACCATGTTATCCAGTACACTCCTCTTTCATTTAAAGACATTCTACAAATGTTTGAGGATCCTGTGCTGGATCAACACGTGGCCTTGCCTGGCCCCTATCTAAAATGAGAGATAAAAAGTGAGAGATGTTTCTGAGGACAGGATGAAGTGCAGTCAAATTCAACTTTTAAGTGAGCAGCATTTAGTGTGCAACAGATGGGTAAATGGTGACTAGAGAGCAAGAAATCCCCAAGTGTAGACATCTCGTTGAATGATCCGAGGGCCAGGAAGAAGTGTGCATATTCAGATTCCCGCACTGGCGAGGATGCACTGTCTAGTCAGCAAGTGGTTGACCTAGTACATCCCTGTGGGTGACCTAGAACGTCCACCCCAAGAACCCAGCCCCTCCTGAGCGCACAGTATCCTAACACATGGAGCAAGGTCATCCACATCCCATATCTCTTTAGTTTAACTCTGTGCCTAAGGAGCAGGTGTCCTTGCTCTCTTTTCTCTCTGGGAGGAGTGGAGAAAAGTAACATTAATTACTCGTAACCTTCTCTCCTGCACGGGAATAAAATTATTCATGTTGCGATGTAAACTGACAAAAACCAGGAAATTAAAAATTAAGACTGAAATTCCTTTGTGATTTCTCCACCCCCCCCCCTTTTTTTTTATTGATTGAAAAATGAGTTTAGTGAGAATAATTTGGCTGGGGAAGACCTGATTCTAAAGTTCAAGGAAGAAAACAAAATGTGTTTAAAACAAAACAAAACAAAAAAAATAGAACCCCTTTCTCTCCTTTCTGCCAGCTGAGAGAGGTTTTTCTATCTGTTCTCAGATAACACACTCCATTTCCCTAGCCTGGAAACTTACTTATACCCAAAGAAGACGAAACCCTCCTCTCCATGGTCTCTCAAACGTCTAAGTAATCTTTTTTATCAGTCTTCATAATAAACCAACATATACTCAAAGAAGTATTCTAAATGTGAATTTTTAAAAAGTACAGAGTGTCTGGAATGTAGAATTACTGTTTCACAGTGCTCCTTGATGTCTAACACCCAAAGGAAAAAAAAAAAACAAACATAAAACACATCAGTTTTTGAGGGGCTATATTTAGGGAACGACCTCAATCCCTCCATTTTCTCCAGTGTTTGAAGATAAGCCAAAGGGGAGGGAAAGGGAGTGTGATTCAAGGAATGAAGTTCTAGGCTGGGGGCCAGCAACTCTGAGCATTCATCTTCCCCTTCCCTGGTTCTGGGCAGGAAGTCCCACAAGGGAGCTACATTTCTCAGGGCTCAATTGAACTGCAAAATGATTGGCAACTCCCGTTTTCTTTTCCAATCTGTCTTCGAGTTCACATTCATCTCCCGAGGCTTGCAGACTCTGGTTCTGTGGTTACCAACACACACAGTTTTGCCTGGTGTATCTCCAGCCTTTGGGTTTTAATACCTCATAGCTACTGTCTTTGTCTCGCTCTGGAACCATACCAACACCTCCTGGATTGCTCACAATTTCCAGAGCTTTCTGCACAACTTGGCGAGTTGTTAAATATACAAAACTATGACCTTAAAAACAAGGTCTAGGGGCTGGGGATTTAGCTCAGTGGTAGAGCGCTTACCTAGGAAGCGCAAGGCCCTGGGTTCAGTCCCCAGCTCCGAAAAAAAAAAAAAAAAAAAGAACCAAAAAACAAGGTCTACCTGCCTTTCTTTTCTGAACGTACAGATGCAAGTACAGCCATAAGCTCCACTCGGATCTACATCCTTTAACATGCGAGGAGCTGTCTTGAAATGTCTTTATATGTGTTATGCTCAAACCAAAGGTGGAGGGACTCCATGTGCTGTGTCCTCGTAAGAATCAAGTACCCAGGAATTTAAGGAGCTAACAGCATCCCAGATGAAGACACGAAGAGTGAAAAGATCTGACAGAAGATACCAAGCTATCTCAATGTAATTTGAAGTTTGGTTTCTTGAGACAGTCATGTTATGTGGCTGGGCTGAACTCGAACTCACCACCCTCCCACCCCAGTATCCAAGCTATTGGAGTGTGGCACACGCAGGGCAAATTCCAGGTGGGAGAATATTGTCTGCAAGGAGATAGCAAAGACGGGAGGCAGAGAAATGTTTTGTCATGAATCAGCGTCTTAACCCAGTGGGTTCCTAAAGTGCTCTGAACGGAAGTTTTATTCACGGGTTCGCTGTTGTGTTTGGAGATGAGCTTTTGTGCAAAAGGGCTGTCTACAGAGATGAGGGCCTTTCTCTCTGGCACTTTGGAAACCAAAAAAGTGATGTCGCGCAAATAGAAATGGATGCCGGCAAGCCCATCATTTTAGCTGAGATTTGAGAAACATGTAGGTGAACTAAAGATCTATTACGTCTCCACCTCCCATTTCTTACCCGTGTTGTTCTCCAAACCTTTCTTAAAGCTATTTTTATAAGCTGAATTATAATTTCTTAGAAAAGCCACCACCTTTCTACGTAGAAACCACCAACAAGCTGCAGGCATTTCCCAAGGGAAAATGTCTAAGATGACTCCCATTTGGGAGTGAAGGGCTCTGGCTTGCCACTCAGTCATCCCGGTACGAGTCATACTGTGGTGTCATGATCTATCTTAATTTATATGTATAATTCCTCAGACCTCAAGGTTGATTTATTTCATAAATTAATCAATCTCAAAAGCAATCTTTGCAATTTATCCTGTTTTCCCACCAAATCTATTTATCTCAACTTTGAATGCTGCTGGAGCAAAAGAAACGGTTTTCTCGTGTCTGAAAAAAAAATCATCCGTGTGTCACAATCAGAACCCTACACAATGAAAATGCCCCTGCTCACGAAGTATCTCTTGCCACAGGAAGCTAGAATGGGTATCACTTTACAGCTTGATATGCGTTTTCTTCTCTGCCATTTCAGGAAGAACTGCAGAAGAATGTTGTGTAATTTAAGGATTATCGCATTCTAGGTCAATGGTGCCACGCCTTAATGCAATACATGCAAAATCTGCTGGAATACACATACATACATGCCAATCCTCTTTCTTCCTAATCTACCTCATCTTGATTTTTATACAAAATTTTGATGAATTTTAGAAATCGTAGCCATAATGCTATTCTAAGTAGTATTTTTACTGCTGTGCAATACCAAACACTTCAGGTTAATTTAATTAGCTCACCAATCATCTACTATCTAATATGTACTATATTTTCTTATAATAAATAGCATACACAATATGTACAGGAAAAAGATTAGGGCTTGGCTTCAGAAACATATGATCCTGAGGAAACACACACACGCACACACACACTCACACAGATTCATTCCCACGTGTTTATATGGTTTTCAGACAGACTTGATTACAGCAGCAGTCTGGCTTAGGTTGGGGATATGATCTCCAGAACCCCTCCTTCCAGACATTTCTCTGTCACCCATTAGTTTGCAAGATGTTGGCCAAAATTACCTAGCATCTCCAGGTCTCATTTACCCCAAACATACAGTGAGACAATGTTAGCTCAAACGGGGCCCCTGAGTAATCTAGGATTGCTTTTGCCCTTTCTTTGTGATGTCTATGTCTAAGCTACATCCCAACCTTCAGCAGCCCTAGCATGTGCTAGCTCTTCTTTACTCTCACGGATTTGTTTCTTAACTTATTTTTAATGTTATATAGCTTTGCTCGTCAGCGGCTGGCTGCTATTCAGTCAGAAGGAAGAGCCCACTGCCTCTCACTAGATAATTGAAAACGTTAATTCTGTTAGCCTCACTGGATCAAGTCTGTGACTTTATGTTACTTCTATTTCTTTCAATAACGAGAGGCCTTTCCATTATTAGTTACTGCGTACAAGGGGAATGCCACCCACCCCCTGCTGGGCTGGCCCAGTGTAAACCACACACTACATTGTGCAGTCAGATAGCCACAGTGAATCAGCCATGGTGCAGTAGACAACTGAAGTCAGACCACAAATCTTCCTGCCTAGAGTGGCAAGAAGCCAGTCCTTGTTAACCAGAGCCACCGCTCAGGGAGTCAAAGAATGCGGGAATTCCAAGCTGGCCTGACTCACACTAAATGTGGCTTTCCAAGAATATTTTGGCATTTCCATAAGGTCAGAATGGGCAAGATCCAAGTGGGAGAAGCTGTGAATGCATTTTGTTCACAATTTGTAGGTTTTCATAGCTTAGCTTTGATGAATGGAGATGTAGATCCAGCATCGGTAGCTTGGATCAATAAATGAGAAATGGGTTCTAACCGGGCGAACTCACAAAGAATATATGAACGCACCCCCTCCAAAAACAGTCAGCAAAAGTACTGCCTACATTGGGAAGTGAAAATTTATAAAACAAAGGCAGACATAAAAGAAGAAATTGTTTATTTGCCTTTATATAAGCCATTTGGGAGAAACACGCATAGATACCCATCCGTTATCTGGCTTGTCCCAGCTACACTGAAGCTGGAGATGTCCTTGGTTAGAAATTAATGTGTGTAATAAAGTTTTACATTTTTCATACGTTTTGAAGTATATGAGCTATATTTCTTTTGACTGCATAATTACTTTTTGTACACAAGAAAAATGAGGTGCTTAGTCCTAAGTAAATAACTTCAAAACAAACAAGAAAAATAGTTACATTCTTTTCATCTGCTAGGCTGCACACAATAAATATTTACAGAAACTTTTGAAAGTTATGATACTGTGACTTTTTGAAAAAAACAAATTTGTATTGAATCAGAGCTGAGTGCAAGCAGAAATATGACCTACTCTCATATTGATAATTCTGTTTGCCAAGATAGCTGTTCTCTATAGATATCGACACTTTTTCTAGCTTATATTTTTCATGTGGTTTTCTTTTAGATTTCGAAGAAACCTTTTGAAGTAAGAGAATGAATGTAAAACATTTAAATGGTTTCTTCTTATGGGTGAGTTCTATTAACGGCTCCTAAAATCCTGATGGGCAGGGGTGGGCTATCATCACTAAAATTAGATTCTGCACTGACTGCAGTCCGTCCTTCTCAGATCAACTATGTATATAAGGCTGTAGTATTTTCCCACTTCTAAACAAGGAAATTAGCTCTGTTGCTTCTACCTTAAAGGTTTTATTTATATGTAGGCTATAAAAAATCTCAGATTGGGGGTAGAGGGACCAATGTTATAATTTCTAACAGCCCGAACCTTTCTGTTAGCTGCCCATATGTAACCCCATCCTACTTTGCCCTTATTGAAACACTCATCATGACTCTGTTTTATTATTTTAGTATCATAAAAAGCACATGGTATTAAATTTTGTGAAGCACTTTTAAGCTTTATCAAGTTTCAGTAGAGCAGGAAAATACTGATATCTTGAGTTGTTTGTGATGAATACTGTAGAAAAGATAGTTTAGTGCTGCGTATGTTCCTCTTGTCTTGATGTGTACCTTACCTAAAAACTTATAAAGTACACTTTCTCCAGTTCCCAGATCAAATTTTGGTTGTGCACATGCACATTCATGTATAAACAAACAAACAAACAGCAGATCATGTACCATGCATAAATGTAAATAATACTAGAAACTTCAACCAAAAGTGATTTTATATGGTTTTATTTTAATGCTTTTTCTAATTGAAATACTTCTGTGGTCATTGTATTTTATAGTAAGGAAAGCTATTGATTGTTTTCAAGGCTAGTCATGGCTTTCGGTAAGATTTACAAAATGAGTTAAAAGAAGATTTTAGATCTTTCTGCACAATTTGCCTCACTCAAAACTGCATCTGCATTAAAGATAGGGAGCAGAGGTTGGTGGAACTAGGGAGCGCAGAAATTATCCAGTGGGGTGTGTCCAGGCTATGGGATTTCAGAAAGGTTGGAAGAGAAAGAATTGGCTTTGAGCCAGGTAAATAGAAACCAAATTTAGAAAAAATAGGTGGTGTTGAGGTGGTGGTGGCAATGGTACTTCATGGAAGCTTGCTTGTGTGACGACTCACCATGGAGAACTTTAATGCTGCTTCAGCAGCAAATGTTGAGGGAATCCAGGAGACTCTTGAAAAGCAGCATGATCTCACGTTTCGAGGAGGACCACCCACAAACAGACCAAATACCTTGAGCATAGTCATCATCCCTGGAGAGTACTGCCTATGATTGTAGCTTCATTCAACCTGATGGCTTATCTAAAGACCCTCAGCTGACCTCTTTCTGCCGTTAAGTGTTGGCCACTGCTGTAGAAGATCTCCATCATTCTGAAGGCTTCTAGGTAATCACCCGCTTTGACTGGTGTTTCACCGGCTTTATTGGAAGGAATGTGTATCAGCAGGAGGTGTCACACAACTGTCCAGTCTGTATCTCTCACACAAGTATGTTATATATTGCTTCAACCATCCTCTGCCTCTTCCTATTGCTAGTAGAATAAATAACAAGTTCTCCAGCTATCGTAATGCTCCTACCTAACCAGTGTTGGACACAGATTCATCTGAATTCAGACCGCTCTTGTCTCTGTATTTACCATCAGTTTCTCAAAGACTACAAATACCTTCAAGATATTTATCTATTTTGTGCCTCATGCCAGAAATACTTTTTCTAGAATCAGCTGCTACCTTTAAAGACTCTATCAAAGACCCCCAAATCCCTTAACATACTGAAAAGATTTTTTTTCCCAGATCCTTGTAAGGAAGTAGCTAAACTTTTTCAAGGAACTTACTGCTATGCCTGTGACTGCGGATGTCATCCATGAACCTATTAATATGAATGACACGTGAACAGGGAGGGTTTCCTGCTTTGCCCATCTTTGTGCTACTGTAGAAATGCGATCTAAATGCTCACATCTGTCTGACTGTCCTTCCAGGCTAGAGCTCTGCAAGCCTGGAACACTGTAGGGGAAATAAGCTCAGATTGTCTGCTAAAGTACTCTCTATTTCTTCAATCCTCCCCCTAGCCCGCCCTTCTCACTGTCCTTCTACCCTGCTGTAATCAACACTTGAATTAGTTTAATTGTACAATGTCCCCTAGGTCCTGCCACAAGTAAAAAGTAAATAAAACAAAGATTCCTGTTCTTTTTTCATTTACTAAGAAAAGCCAAGTTCCTCCCTTCAGATCTGCACAGCTGGCTAGAAGCCAAAAACAGAGGACAGAGGACAAAGGTTTCAACAAGAACTTCTCTGTTTGTAGATGCCTAGCTGTATTTTTTGCAAGGAGCTGCTGGACGGCGTCTTGCAAGTCCACTATTTACTTATATAAGTTACAGAATGTAATGGATTTAGAAATATAAATCACAAATATGTGGAAGACATTGTTTCTAAGTGTCTGTAGCTTCTTCATAAGATATGTGAATATTTATTTTGGAACATCACCTCTTTTGTGGGAAACAAGGAAGATATCTGAGCAAAGATGATGCAGAGTAGGATGTAATGAATACTGTGAAGGAAAATGAGGAGATGATTGTGAGAAATAGTAATAAGGTCTTTCTCTAAGAAATGGTATTCTATGTAGATGAGGCTGTTGTTCTGAGATATAAATGTTCACTATTTGGGTGTCCTGAAACTGTGACACTGTGGTGGGAAACACATGTTCTGTTATCACTGTCCTTCAGACTAATGCACAGAATATTTGGGTACAAATTCCAAAAGATGACCACAAACTTTTCCTAGTCTTTATCCATATTCTTGAAATCATATCTGTCCATCCAGCTCTTTAAATGCAGAGCAGATTGGTTGCTGTTTTGATAGTCTTTGACCAATAAATGTTCCTGCATCACATTACAAGTTCACTGTACATGATAGAAACATGTCTCAAAATGTTCTACTTTTTCTGTTGTCAGTCTTGAAACATGGACTTCCTTCTATGTGAATAGCATGGTCCAATCTGCTAGATTATTTAGAAACACCTTGTGTACCCAGCCCTACCTCTGTCTACCTTACCCAAGTCCAACAACAGATGCATGGAGGAGCCTAACCAAGACCAGTGCACTGCATACCATGAGGCTTACAGCTTAGCACAAGCCACAGACCCATGAACAGCCACACTACACCAGAGATCACGCTCTCAGAAGCAATGTTTCTAAATGAAAGTCCGAGTGCCGGATGTGAGCTTGAGCTTGAATTGTTGGTCAGGGGTTCCTAGAGGCTTCCAAGTATTCAAGGTTAACGTCACTGCTCTTGGTTGCTCACTGGAACTTGATGGTAAGACCCTACTGTTGATTACCATGCACATTAGTCACAGGACATGGAAAAATCGAGGTGATACTGATGGGAAAGCTTCCTACTTGCAGGGTAGTTTTCATCGTACTAGACCCAGAACCCTACTACTGGACAAGATGCTGAGAATAGGTGTCAGTGGAGTGTGTTCATCCATAAGTGAGACATCCATATCAGCCATCAACCGAAGGCTCAGAGACCATCACAGAGGAAGAGACAGAAAGATGGGAAGAACCAGAGATCAGGGGGGACGAGCATTAAATAGCGTCTTCTACACAGAACAAAACTGCTATGCAAATGAAGTCACAGCAGCTACTGCTATTTGCACATGAATACCAGCACAGGGTTAAATCACAGGGAAGAGGCACCATAGAGGAAAGAACAGGAAGTAGGAAAAATGGGAGTGCATTTTAACTGGGGAGAGGAGAGGAAGGGCAATACAAGGAGAAAGGGAGGGGAACTAAAGGAGAGTTGAGGAGTAAAAAACACTAAACCATAAGTAGTTTTATCCTTACCTAAAATTACACATTTTATATATATATATATATATATATATATATATATATATATATATATATACTCACACATGCATTACATAGTGAAGGTATGCCTCATATTGTATAATGTCCCCTAAGAACCTTAGATTATTTTAGGAAAACTCCAGTAATGGACATGAGAAACTGCCTTTAGAGTTTTGGGTCAGGGAATCCAAGGGAGCCCCTCAAACAACAGAGACTACTGTTGTGGCCCTTCCTTCTGAATTTAAAGGCAAGTCGCCATTGCTGGGGTTATGTACATGTCATACACAGGATTAGGAGAAACTGAGCTGGATCTAACCTGAAAAGCGTCTGATGACATCCCCTGATGACAAACTCTCACAGGACCTAAAAATGCTATGAGAGCTACCACTGTTGAAAGGTAATTAATATTCCCTCCCAGTAGTGATGCCTATTAGACCACAACAATGACCCACGTGACAAGATATCCCCAAGACACAATAATGGCTATTGGCTTGGGCCAATCCACAATTGTCTAATTGGACCTTTCGTGTTTGTTTTTGTTGTTGTTGCTGCTGGGTGATGGGTTGGTTTGGTTTGATTTTTGGTTTGTTTGCTTTGTGAGACAGGGTTTCTCTATGCAGTCTTGGCTGTACTGGAATTCACTCTGTGGATCAGGCTGGCCTCAAACTTTTAGAGGTCTGCCTGCCTCTGCCTCCCAAGTTCAGGGGTACCACCACCACCTAGCTGTCTAATTGGACTTTTAAGGCCTGCTGAGAAGAGGGAATTCTTGTCTGATACTGTAAACCTAGATAACTACCCATGACGGGTGAAGGCATTCAACCTAGAGAAGAACCTACTATTGACGTTTTTCTAAGCCACAGATAAGTGTAGCTTCCATCTCTTATAAAGGAAGCTTCTCTTGACAGCTGAGGAAGACCATTACAGAAGTCACAATTGGTCAAAATGCAAAGAACAATCAATCACAGTGTGCCTGGTCCTAAATAGATTCAAATACAACATAGCTTATATCTAAGGCTCAGGGAACATCAGAACAAAAGGGGGATGAAAAGATGGTAAGATCCAAAGTACCAGAATGTCTGCAATGAGTTTGTTTCTTACATATGGCAGGGAAATTGCCACAATATGGTCCCTAACGAGACCTCACAAGGCTCCATCCCAAGATGAAGAGCTACAGGAAATAAATGACTGCACGGATGAGCTTTAATTGGTTATCCAATAGTCAGTGGGCCACCCTAATATCATATGCAACACTAAATTAACTCAGCAGGTTGTATTTATATATTTATATGTACATTCACATATGTGACCATGTTAATTAAGGAAAAGGAGGCCATAAATTTGAGACGGGGACACGGTAAGAGTTGGAGAGAAGAGGGTGAAAATATGTAAATAATGCATTAAGCATATAAAATTTTTATTCTCAGAAAATTGTATGACTTCAAAAACAAAATCTCTCTTACTGGTAAATCAGGGTTTGATTGTTTTCCATTAAGGCCTTTGTTTGGTTGCTTATTTTTGAAACCTTCTTATCGATTCTTTGTGAGCTTCACATTATTCACCCCAGTACAATTCATGTCCCAATCCCCTCATCACCACCTTTTGCCTTTGCAAATTCTCCTCCAAAATAAAACACAAACAAACAAACAAGCATAGACAAACATCTCAGCGTGAAAGCTGTAGTGTGTCCGTGTGTCCCACAGTACACCCCTCTGTCCACCCACCTTCACTTGCAAATGCTCATTGCAATGAGCCATTGGTCTGGTTGGAGAGCTCTGGCTTCTGTGACACTATCAATACAGAATCCTCGTCAGGACTCCTCCGGTTGTTGCCCTGTGACAGGCAGGTCCTGCAGCCTTGGAACAGCAGGACCCGCTCTTCCATGAGTCTCAACCATTCCCAGATGATAGAGATTTTCGGGCGAGTCAACTCATCACCCTGGATCTGGGTCTGGATGGTAGCTAAGCTGGTCAGTCCAACAGCTCTCCCTCTATCACATCACCAGAGCGTGTTCTCCAGCACTGCTCTGACTAGACCACCCGGTGTCACCTCCAACAAGAGGCAGGGTCAGCTCTCTTGCTCTCGCGCCCTCAGGCTGGCTCGCCTGCACCCACTCCTCCAGAGCCAATTCCACTGTGCTGCCCGGTCAAGGTGTGGGCCCCTCTCTCCCAAGCGCTGCATCCAGCTCTTCTACTCCCACACCCTCGGGGTTGGCTCACTGAAGCCTTCACCATCAGGGCCAGGCTACATCATGTTGCTCAGGCAAGGTGCAAGGGCTACTCTCCCAAGTGCTACGGCAGTGAGGGGCAGGGGCAGCTCTTCCAATCTTAGGACCCCAGCTCTCCTGGCTACTGTAGGCGGTAAGGGGTTACCCCTGCACCTAGGCCATGTCATGGGAGACAAGTGGCAGGGCCAGCTCTCTCATGCTCTGTTCTTGGGGCTGGTTCACCCACAACCTTTTGACCAGGCCTGTCCTACTGTGATGCCTAGGCAAGGTGCAGGGCCAGCTCACCTGTTTTCATGACCAAAAGCCAGCTCTCCTGACTGCCACAGGGGCAAGGAGGGAAGGCATCACCCACACACCCATCCCACTGCACACCCATCCCACTGCACACCCATCCCACTGCACACCCATCCCACTGCACACCCATCCTACCGCAAAAAAGACAAGTGACTGGGCCAGCCCTCCTGTACTCTGACCCTAGGTCTGTCTGTGCCCCTGATCTGTTGTGCCGCTGAAGCAAGGTATAAGTCCTGCTCTCCCAAATGCTACAGTTTGTGAGGGACATGACCCTATGGGCAGCTTTTTTTAACTGCTAAAAGGTGGGAGGGGGCAGTCACCTCTGCACTGATCCCAGCCCATGACTGATGAGTAGCAGGATAAGCTCTCCCTTTTCATGCCCTGAGGGCCCACTGGTCCCCCTACATACACACACACACACACACACACACACACACACACACACACTCACACTCACAGCTCCACAACACTACCTGGGCTAGTGGCATAGCCTGCTCTGCTGAGTGCTTCCCGCAGTGAGAGATGGGGCCAGCTCTCCAGAGCACCACATCCAGTGAGGGACAGGGCCAGTTATA
The DNA here is from genome assembly GCF_021556685.1 of Rattus norvegicus. Lineage (NCBI taxonomy): Eukaryota > Metazoa > Chordata > Mammalia > Rodentia > Muridae > Rattus > Rattus norvegicus. Next base: position 97,260,291 of record NC_141547.1, read on the forward strand.
CACAGCCTTTGGACATCCACATGCTCTCTGCTGGCTGCCCTGACCAGAGACATCCCCATGTCATCTAGTGGTAATATGAGCCTCAGACATTGTAAGTTGGTGCTACATAGCCACAGAGTGAGACACACCACTCAGCCCAGGTCAACCTGGGAGTTCACCATTGACCCAGGTGGCAGAGCTGCCCCCTCACAACAGGCTCCCCCTCTTCACCCTCCAGTCTCCAGATCGTCTCTCTTCACAATCCTCAAGCTGTTCCACTTCTCTCTCTCTCTCTCTCTCCCATCTGACCACCACATAATCCTACATTGTGATGGCTTCTACTTCGGGCTGGCCCTGGGTAACACCTCCATCAATGAGTGTGGTGTGGGGGCAAGTGGGTGTCCATGGCCTGCCTGTGACAAGCACTAGAGGGCAGGTCTGTGGGTGGCGTGGCTGTCTGCAGGTCTCTGTCTTCCTCTGGCTGCTTTGCACTAGCAGGATTTGATTTGATTTTTATGAGTTTTAGGCATACGACAGCTTTGACCGCCAAGACAGGCGTCGGGCTACAATGAATAAAGGACTGCTATCCCCTCTACCCCTGACTGATACGAGAACAACACCAACGACATGATGTCGCTTGGCCATCTCTAGAGAGTGTGAGTTGGCCCATGGATAGGGAGGGTTTCCTTATCCTTTTTTTAATCAAGGATATTATGCGAGCTGTTTGAGATGCTATATATTTAAGTTGTATTTCCTATGACCAAAAAAATAAATCAATCATGACACAGAAACAAAGTTTTACAGCTCGTGTCCTATGCTTACTGAACAATTACATTCACGCTTCCCGTTTATTTGGAGGATGCTCAGGGCATCTGGCCCAGACCACAGTAAAGAGGAGGCAAGCTGACTATTTCAGAGTGGAGCACACTCTTGTAATTATTCGTATAAGCTGTGGTATACCAAACTGACCTAAATCTGGAGAGGAACTCATGCAATGCAATGCTAAGTGAGGTTTGGGCACACACTCACCGCGTGCTACAGTGATGAACCAGGCAACGAGGAGTAGTGAGTTCACTCCTAGACTCCACTTCCCAGGGCGCCAGGCAGGTCACCAAGCTCTAAGCAGTGTAATTTAAAATGTCCTTCTGTGGCCAGGCCCGGTTCATTAAACCACAGAAGGCAATCACCTACGCGCTTTCTTTTTATTTGGCTGGATATTGATATTCTGGTGACTCGGTGAGCATATACTGAAAGTGGCATGTTCTCTGTCAACCTGAGCCCCTGAGAAATAGCAATAGGGCTTCTATTTGCCTATTAAATTAAGAAAAAGAGTTTGATGGTGTGATATTTTGTAGAGAGCTAGAGAGGGGTCTGAGTGCCCAGTATCTTAAAGAATCCAAGCAGAATCTCCCATTCTGCTACGCTGTCCACATCAAATATCCCAAAGGAAACTATTCCTCAGGGGCAATACTAAGGCAAGTGGATGTGGATGAAAACAACCGTATGCCGATAGTGAGAACTCAGACACAGACAGACAAGAAGACCACAATTCAAATCATGGGTCAGAAACTTCTTCATCAGTTTGGTACTCAACCCAAGAGCAGGTGCTCAGAAAGTACTCTGTGAGTGAATGAGCACGGAGTTAGACCTGAACTACAGTTTTCGTAAAATCATCCACTAGGGTAGGGAATTTACACATTTCTCCTTCAAAGATTGAACTTCCTTCTTATAAAATTTTGGGTTTGGTCGAGGTTTCTACAAACTTAAAAACTCTGAGTCCCTTTCTAACTGTGACCAGTCCCTTCTCATAGCTAAAGTAATATGATGTGGATCCAACTGTACTATGATAGCTGAATTTCACAGTTTGAGCTTTCCTTTGCTTCTGGGTTATTTCAGTCCCTTCAAAAACTCACTCTCTCTCTCTCTCTCTCTCTCTCTCTCTCTCTCTCTCTCTCTCTCTCACACACACACACACACACACACACACACACACACAGTGTTAAACTGGTAAGACGCCCTAGAGCATCGTGTGATCGACACTTCCACATCACAGGTGAAACAAATTAGACCCCTAGAGGCTCCAGCACGCTGTCACTCCATCCAGCCAAGACTGACACTCAGGGCTGCCTGGCTCAGAGTGCAGGATCTCAATTGTCCATGTCTTTACAATTAAACACACTGGGCTTACTCCATGTTTGACTTCGTCCAGGTTTACAATTGTCTCTCTTCCTTAGAATAATATGAGAACACTTTTTTATTATCTTCGTGTTTGATTGTTTTTGAAATTATGCCATCTGACATGGCATGCCCTTTGTCATGTATCAGCTCTGCAGTGAGCTTGGAAATCCACTCACTTCCCAATTTCCATTGTGATGGGTATACGAAACATGATGCTACACTAACCACGAACTTGATGGCAGGCATCCTCAACTAATTCTTATTACCATTTGGTGTGGGGTTTTGGAAGTTTTACATGAAGGTGCATAATTGTGTGAGGTTTTCCCTGCTAGACTTCAATGGGTTGATGTGATCAAATGAACCTTCAGATCCTAAGACACATAGTAGCTATGTGACTATATGAAGGTAATGTGGCTTTCCCTAGCAAAGTAGGAAATCTGAAAAAAACAAAAAACCCAAAAACGAAATCATCCACAATTGCTGAGCCTGTCAGTTCCAAGAGGAATGTCATACTGGATGACAGTCATGAAGGGAAGGCACTGATAGAATAAAAAACGAGCCAAACAAAGGAAAAAAAAGCTTTTACAAATTCACTCACACAGTAAGCAGTGGGACCATGCTAGGACAGCACAAGTTAGGCAAAGAAGAACAAAACACAGCCTGCTCTTGAGGGGCCAACTGTCTTGTGGGCTAGCTACCTACTATTACCTATCTACCTACCTACTACTAAATACATACATGCACATACATGCACATACATGTACACACAGAGAGAGAGAGAGAAAGAGAGAGAGAGAGAGAGAGAGAGAGAGAGAGAGAGAGAGGAGTTCTTTTAATTGATGGTGATTTGTTTTGATTATTATGGTTAACCATGTGGCTATCTTTGTCTGTGTTCTACCACAAGGGGGAATTGCCATAGGACTTGAGCTCCAACATGAGGTCATAGCCTAGCTGAGAAAGGGCATGTGTGCTTTAAAAAGAACTCTTGAGAACTGGACACTGACCACATTGCCTCTCCAGTTTGGCCTGAGTACATTCAAAGACTAAAGTGGAACTTTTGGGTTCTCACAGGCTGTATTTATAAACCAGTTTTAGTTTACTGCAAATTGAGTGAGGAGTACAGTGAGTTCCCAACTATGTGCTACCTGTCAGTCAAAACCACCCGAGACACGCCAAAGGACTCATGACAGTCGTCTCGGTCAAATTTGAAGTGCACATTCTATAGGCTTGCACAAACACGAGGCATGCGTCACTCCAAGGGCATTCCAGAGAATAGTCTGCCTATCTTCTGTTGCACTTGTTCATCCATGTGGGAGGCCAATTGGCTATGGGTTTTCCCTTTGGCATGGGCTATTTCCTGTTTTTTTTTACTAATATTCTCTCCTGCTTCAAGATGGTCACTTCCATTCATCCTCCAGGAAGCCCACATGGGAGCATTTTCTCTCTTATTTTCTAGAAGAGCAAGGTAGACAGCTCTGAAGTGTCTAACTCAAAACTTAAGGATGACTGCAGGGAACGAGAGCCTCTTAGAATTTTTCTGCCAAACTTTTCCAACTTTTCAATGGCAGCCAAGGTTTCCTGCTTTGCTCTGGTTTCCACAGAATGTTCTGCTCTTATAAGGTTGGATTTTCTGCATATGCCACTAGAATAATGGAGACAGAAGAAGAACTTCTATTACATTATTTGTTCAGGACTCCTACAGAGTTGTTGGTTATTTTGTAATATTAAAAAGTAAAATATATAGCATTCATCCTTTTCCATTTCCAAACTTCAGTCCCTGCCATGAAACCCCTTACTGCTCCTCCTCAGAATTTTGGTTTCTTTTCTTAATTATTATTGTTATATGCATATATAAATATATATATGTATATACATATATATATCCTGCTGAGTTCATTAGTGTTACTTGTATTATATACTTTCAGAGATGACCACTTGGTATTGAATAGCAGGTAGGGAGCTTATGCCTAGAGAATACTTATTCTTTCTCTCTCTCTTTCTCTCTCTCTCTCTCTCTCTCTCTCTCTCTCATCATTGTCTATGGTTCTCTGTCTAGGAGTAGAGCCCTGTGATGTTCCCTCTTCTGTATTAGCATATCCACCAGTGCTGTCATTGTCTAGGCAGCCATATTTTTAATATATAATAGGTATTCTTTCTCTATCATATCTAAGAAAACACAACCTCACAACAATCTTCCAAGTCCTCTGGCTCTTATGATCTTTCTTTTCACTCTTCCAGGATGCTCCCTGAGTTTTAGGTGCAGGAGTTGTACTGTAACTGTATCGCTTTGGCACCCAAAAATGTTCTCTGCGTTTTCTCTGTCGTGACTTTCCATAAAGAGTTGTTGTTTTTTTTTTCAATTGTATACCTTTTTATTTATTGTTAAGATGGAATGATAACACTTAAGCTCTTTACATGTTGGGTCAGAGAAGTTCCTTTTTTACTAGAAAGAGCCTTTAAGGGAGAGAGAGAGAGAGAGAGAGAGAGAGAGAGAGAGAGAGAGAGAGAGAGAGAGAGAGAGAGAAAGAAACTGGGCCAGAATAGTCAGTCTACTATTTTCAGTCAGAACTGCATTCTCAGTTCAGGATCTAATTACTCATAAGTGATTGACAATTGTTCTTACCTTATGTTGAAGCCCTCACCTTGTCAGTTGCCATAATAAATCAGTTACTCTTTGGGAAGTTGCTTCTTCATCTCTTATCTGAGAAGATGGGGGCAGGAGCTTCCCTGGAGCAAGCTGGCAAGACAGACTCAATATATCAGCAAGCTCCAGGTTCAATTGAGGAAGGTTACCTTGATGAATACTATGAAGAACCATTCAGGAAGCCTCCTGATATCCACTTCAGGTCTCCACATACACCTGTACACATATGAGCACATACATGCTTGCTCACATGCGCACACACATGTACACATGCACATGAAAGAGTAGGAGCATATTACCATCATTATAATAATAACACTAATTACAAATATTCAAAGCTGCACCTAATCCAGCTGTCCTTATGAAACCCAAGAGTGAAGCACCAAAGTCTTATGTGACAATCCACCCTGGGTAAGTGTGCAAACCAACCCAGTTATCTGCAAGCTTTGACACTGTTTTCTTCAACTGTCAACCTCGTACCTCCAAGCATCTACAAGAAACTTTTCTCTTATCTCTCCTGAGTTTGATTATTCGTTGTCATTGATGCTAAAACCCAAAGCTGCAAGTTGTCAGCTCTGTTCACAGAAGCCATCTCGTTGCCTTTCCCTCTGTTAGTCCCTGTTCAGCGTGACTACTGTGGGTGAGCAAATGAATGAGAACCTCACAGGAAACAGTATTCCTACACTGCTTGAAGGCAGAGGGGGGCCCTGCTACCCAGTGTCTTTCTCCACCCTCATCATTTTACAGGGCTCTCCCTAGCAGCAGTTTAGTCTGTACAACATTCCACTCAGTACCATGACCCTGTCAGACTTAACTCATAAACCCACCATGTGGAGTGCTGGAAGATCTAAAATTAATGTGTCTCACCATATAAAAACTGCCCCCAAAATATTCTCCTGAAACTCGTGCCTACAAAATTTTGTTTTTCCCAACCCAGGAGCACAACCAGGAAATCTTCCCCTGCACCTCCTTTCTGCTGCTGTGATAGAGAGGTCCCGAATTGCCAAGAGATGCACAACATTTCACTCAGTTGCTTGTCACTAAACTACACCCATCGGTTTGAGCATTTTGTAAAAGAACGTTTCTTACTGGTGGATCTTGTAGAGTCAGCAGTTTCCTTTATGGGATTGTCCATTACTGTTTTTGAAATAAGCCAGTGCACTCTAAGGCCTCGCCAGTAGGAGTGCTCCTTGCTTCCTCAGACAGTTGGCTTCCCACTGTAGTCGCTGAGTAGCGTAAATCAATACAACACACACCATAAACACCACAAGTGCTAACCCAGCCAATTGGCTCTCTTTAATTGGTTTCAGCTAAAAAACCTGTAAAGCTATTTGAAGTAAAAAGGCAGAAATATCAAAGGCAAGATGAATGGCCTAGAAGGCCTTGCTGAGCCAGGGTTTGCTAACGCTGGCATGGTGTTTTTCCTCTCTGCTCCGGGAGTTCTTTGTTTTTGGTTTTGTTTTCTCATTCCTTTCTGCTATGGTACTTACTCTGTTTCAGCAGTGTCCACACTTGTACTTGGGAGAAGAAAGTGTAAATGTTCCTCAAGCTAAATAGTGAGTTTCAGAGACTGTGTTAATGGAGGAAGCAACTCATACAGAACCATAATCCATAACCAGAAGGATACTGGTGATTTCTCAGAGCTACCTTCACACTTACTGTACAGAGTCTACTTACCTCACTTCTGAAGCATCCCCTTATATGCTACACATAAATGGCAGATTAGCTAGATGTTTTACCTGTTATCATGTTGAGCTTTCAAATATAAAAATCAGGGGTGTTCTTTGTTGTCCACGAGAGCTGGGGGATACGACCCTATCACTGAAGATTCCACACACTTTGAATATAGGATACATACAGAGAAATCGGGTTGGAACTAAGTCAAAAATCTTGCTTTCTGATAACTAGTGTTCATAGATGCAATGTTGTCTGCCAAGGAAGAAAACTCACCAGTGGTCTCAGCTAGCTGTATATTCTGTGTGCTACAATACTGGCCTTCAAGTCTGGTGAGACCACAGAAGCGAAACAGCTTAAGAAATAACCAACCACTTTCTGATTTGATTCAATGCCAAATTCACAGGAGAAATATACTCCTAGTACTATAAACCTGGTCAAAAGCCTATGGCTGAGGAAGTCATAGGCCTTAGCAGTATGACTGCTACTATTGATAAATAGATATGTTGTCTAACTGCTTTCTAATTACTCATTTTTATTTCCATTGATTAATGATATACCCAGCCTTGGGCCAAGAAGGTGGGTTTTTGTTCAGGGTGTTATTAATTCTGCAGTGTGCAGTGGTTAACATGAAGGTTCGTGTCCGGTCTAAGTGCTGAAAATAAGTGAATGGAGAGTTCTTAGCCCTAAATGGGACATCTATTGGATCCCTCTAGGCAGATTGATGGGGGATGGGCAGAAAAATTGTAAGAGCCAGAAGATAAATGGTTGTGCTACAAAGTGTTGTCCTCTGGATATTACACGACCATTGTACTCCCGAACTCATAGCAAGCAGCCATATTTACCTGCTCAAGGCCTGTACAAGACTGAGCCTTTCAATATTCCATCATGTCAAGGCAAGAGGCTACCCCAGAATCTACCAATACCCAATAGGCCAGTGAGTAAGGAAAAGGCCTAGTAAGCCCCATCCAATTCCATGATTGTTACTAAGGCCGGTCTTGTATGGGCTCAGTGCAAGTGACCACAGATGAGGTAATGATTGCATTAGTTGTGTCTGGGCCTGAAGAGGTCATTGACAGCCCTCGTGCTGTCCCTTAGTTTCTTCTACAATGTTCATGAGCCTTCCATGGGGTCGTGTAAAGGTCGCACTTAGGGCAGAGCTCACAAAAGTAATCTATCTTCAAACTTCTTAAGGAGCCACAAGATTCTACATTCACCACTGTTTGTTGGAAGGAACTCCCTCCTGGTTAAGTTTGGGCAAATCTTTCATCATGGCAGGGTCAGACTACCTGATTTGTGACTGCAGGGATAGAGTACATTGTTGTCATTCTGACGTCCCCCATGTGACAGTGGCATTACTCCTTTGGCCTTCTTCCAGAGGAGGCTCACTCAGGCAACAGAAGGAAGCCATTTCCCTGTGAGGTCTGAGCGAAGGATGGATAGGGCATTTTTGCAACCTCTCCAGCCACTAGGGCAGCCCTCTGATCACAGTCTCACAGCACAAAGAGTGCACCCTAACACCAGGGCTGACCCTGACTGATATCACTGCCATTGCTGATTGTGCTGACACCCATCCCTCCTCAACTGTCTCACTAGGAAACAAAAGGACAGCTTCATTCACAGTAGGTGCTGTTTTTAAGTGAGTGCAGAAAATAGCCCACAACACAGACTTTTCATCCATTCTAGAAATTCCCATTTGTCCAGTCATTGCTATAGAGCAGGAGGTAGGGTTGGTAATGAAGCAGCAGAATGTGTGTCTAGCAAGAGACAACTACATGCTACATGTAGCATGTAGAACATGCTACATTGCATGGCCTGTTTTACAAATTTAACAAGACTGTGATTGCCCACCCTGTCTCGGTGAGCTGAGCAATGTAAAATATAACACCAGAAGAGTAGCCAAGCAGAAGCCACCATGAATGTGCCCATATACTCAATGAACTTCTAATTTCTGTGTTTGGATGAGCTCCACCACACCCAACACACAGCTGTGTTTGAGCACAGAATCCCCATCCTAACTCTCTCTTCTAACATCTCCAGCACCAACTGTCTGGTTTTGGACAATGCTAACTTGACAATCACTAGCTGATTGCAGGCTGGAGAGAAGACTTCTCTGTCTTTCCTCTTTTTTTTCTTCCCATGGTTTGCTTCAAATTTAGTCTTTAAAATTAGAGAAGCATCTATGGAGAACTCCCTTAATTCAAGTATCTAAATTGCTAAATATTCCCGTTAGAATAGTTTTCAGATAGCTAAAGAGCTTCAGTACTACTGTTCACTGAAATACCGGATACAGGGATGCAGCTGGTAGAAAGGCTAGTTTCTAGCTATAAGCTTTTGTTGCACCCTAGACCCAGGAACATGAACTACTCCACCTTGTGAAGGAATTAGTTCTGGTCTTGTGTTCAGAAGTTGGACTCGGTGATTATGTATTCAAGCTGCCATTCTTGTTAACAGGTCCCATTCATCTTTGCTCTCCTTGTACCAGTCCAGAATGGTCTAACCAAGCCTGCAATAATACAGTCTGAGAAATACCATTTCCATACCATTGAGAACAACAGCCTACAAACAGGGCTGCCTTGTAACCAGCAGCTCCTTCAGATTCCTAGTGAGCTCTCTCCCATTTCATAATCATGAGCTCAGCTCTAAGACATCTGTCTAATTTCCTTTATGATTTCTTCACTGTGTCTCCATCTACTCCATCAGTATGGATACTAACGGCAGGAGAGGGTGTTGGGCATTCTCTCCTACCAGTCCCAGCAAAGAGTCCTTCCCCAGTGCCTTCTGCCACTCAAAGCACCAGCAATACCATGCACTGCTCAGATGGTTGAGTAGATGCTTGGTTTCTCTGAGTCAGAGTCTTTATATTTAGTCCAGATGGGCCTCAACCTTAAGAATTTCTTGCCTCAAGGAGCACCCATTCAGAGCCTGCCCCACATGTGGCCCATACATATACAGCCACCCAATTAGATAAGATGGATGAAGCAAAGAAGTGCAGGCCCACAGGAACCGGATGTAGATCTCTACTGAGAGACACAGCCAGAATACAGCAAATACATAAGCAAATGCCATCATTAAACAACTGAACTGAGAACGGGACCCCCGTTGAAGGAATCAGAGAAAGAACTGGAAGAGCTTGAAGGGGTTCGAGACCCCATATGAACAACAATGCCAAGCAACCAGAGCTTCCAGGGACTAAGCCACTACCCAAAGACTATACATGGACTGACCCTGGGCTCCAACTGCATAGGTAGCAATGAATAGCCTAGTAAGATCACCAGTGGAAGGGGAAGCCCTTGGTCCTGCCAAGACTGAACCCCCAGTGAACGTGATTGTTGGGGGGAGGGCGGTAATGGGGGGAGGATGGGGAGGGGAACACCCATATAGAAGGGGAAGGGAAGGGGTTAGGGGGATATTGGCCCAGAAACCGGGAAAGGGAATAACAATTGAAATGTAAATAAGAAATACTCAAGTTAATAAAGATAAAAAAATAAAAAGAATTTCTTGCCTCTACCTCTTTAGTACTGAGACCACAATCTTTTTTTTTCTTTTTTTTTCTTTTTTTTAATTAACTTGAGTATTTCTTATATACATTTCAAGTGTTATTCCCTTTCCCGGTTTCCGGGCAAACATCCCCCTCCCCCCTCCCCTTCCTTATGGGTGTTCCCCTCCCCACCCTCCCCCCATTGCCACCCTCACCCCACCAGTCTAGTTCACTGGGGGTTCAGTCTTAGCAGGACCCAGGGCTTCCCCTTCCACTGGTGCTCTTACTAGGATATTCATTGCTACCTATGAGGTCAGAGTCCAGGGTCAGTCCATGTATAGTCTTTAGGTAGTGCTTAGTCCCTGGAAGCTCTGGTTGCTTGGCATTGTTGTACATATGGGGTCTCGAACCCCTTCAAGCTCTTCCAGTTCTTTCTCTGATTCCTTCAACGGGGGTCCTGTTCTCAGTTCAGTGGATTGCTGCTGGCATTCGCCTCTGTATTTGCTGTATTCTGGCTGTGTCTCTCAGGAGCGATCTACATACGGCTCCTGTCGCTGAGACCACAATCTTAAGATATCCTCACTATCGACATACACGTGGGTGTTTTGCATCCTCACTATTGAAATTAACTTGGAAAGTGTCTTCCTTTCTCTTGTCACAGAGAAGTACCTGCCTAAGGCTCCTTTTTTTTTTTTTTTTTTAATCAACCAAAAGTTTGGTTTCAGTTTTTAATAACAAGACTCCCCAGTGGCTTCCAAAGTAAATGCATCAACATTCCTATTTGGTATCATCTGCAAAAAAATGCCCATGGTCAGCATTCAGGTTCAATAATGTAAAGATGAAAATTATTAGTTAGGAAACAGGTTTCAGCATCAGGTCTGTGGAGGATAACCATAAACAACAGGAAAAAATCCTCTTGGAGTTTAAGTCTTCAGAATACCTTGCTTGGGTGCTATATTTAGAATCTGTGTATTAGCAACATTCTCCCCCTTTGGGTCACGAGTGTTCTTTTAAATCAAATAGCTTTCAAATACAAACTGAACTTTGTAAATTATGGAAATCTATTATCTGTCAGCCTTTCCTGACATGTTCCTCGAGAGAGCTAAATCTCATAGAAAATTATGTGAGTGACTTTTCTCAATTATCCAAAGAAAGATACTCTGTGGCACTGGTCTGGACGTAACCGTTAATCCATAAGATATAATGGATGCTCGGGCATGGAGACTTAATTCTCTTCAAAAATCTTGAGAAGGATGCTAGGTGTTTCAATGAGCATAGAAGTGCCGTGATAAGCTGGTTTGAGTGCTGCCCTCACATCTCGCTTGTCCCCAGGTAATTCCAGCATGAGCCCCACTATAGGAACTCCCTGGTGGCCATTAAAATGCAAAGACTAGATTCTGTGTGCTAGGTACTAGACACAGACATGTAAAAATCACCGAATCACCAAAAACAGTGACTCATGGTGTGAGGTAAGTTGTTGTTGCTATGCTGTCTCACAACTGAAGAGCTGACCAAGAAGAAAACTGGCAAAAGCCAAATTTGAACTTGATCCCATCTGGCTCTTAACTGCCACAAAAGAGATGAAAAAAAATTTTTTTGAGATGGTTGCCAAGGTGTGGTAGGGTTAGAAGATAGAATGAAGAGTTGATTCACCTACTGAAACATGTAGGGAAGAGAAAGATGTCAAGAGAGAAGTTACATTGGTTAAGAATCACAATCAAAGAATAAGGAATGAAAAGCCAGAAACAGAAATGGGATTCAAGGAAATCCCTGAGACTTCCTGAAACGATGACCTGTGTCAGGACCTCAAGGAAATAGTACAACAGATAAACCAAATGAAAAAAATTAATGGTAAATAAGACCATCTTCTTCATTTCAAGGAAAGCATAAAGAACAGACTAACTATAAAAATCAGAACATAGCATGCCAACATATAGCACCCTGTCACACTGACTATGTTGAGCTGAAGTTAACTGAGGAAAAGCAGATAAAAGGAGAGCCCTCTGGCCTCCAATTTACTGCCTAAAAGCAGAGCATAAATATTCCAGAAGACAAGTGTCTGTACCAGGAAGAGGCAGGAGGCCTGGGGAGACAAGAGTTCACTACGAGATGAAACTACACAAATCTGCAAGCTCTCCTTATCTCCCAGCAGCCTCTCTTCATATATTTCTCAGAACCTTCCCACAACTTACTGCTGGGATACTAAACAGTTACCCTTTTCTAGTCTCATGCCTTTCCTCATTAAAATGATATGTAACCTCTCAGGTACACCCTCCTTGGGAGGGAGTCTTCATTTCTTATCTATGGAACCCTCTGTGTTCATGTGAAATATTAATATCAAATATAATTCATAAGCCTTTCTACCTTTAGTATGTTTGTCTTGGTTTAATTCTTTGGCCCAGCCAAGGACAGAGGAGAATAAAGGAAAATGTTTCTTTCCACACAATCTTCTCTCCTTCCTTTCTACTGCCTACCCCCATTTTCTTCAAATACTAAAGAATAATGTCTCCGGCATGGCTCCAATAATGACATCATGACATTAAAGAAAATATACAGTGTTGGAAAAGGAGGAAGAGGAGAAGGAGGAGGAGCATGGTCATTTAAAAAAAAGATAGTTGGTGTGGGGATAATGTGGACTTAGAACTGAATGTCTGCACTGAAATCAGTGCCCACGATAAAGGCTCACAACTACAGACCCAACGTGCCCTTCACTCTTACAATTTCTTATCTCAATTTCTTCCTCTTCATGGTCTTACAAATCAATAGAAATTCTAAAGTTTCAAAAAGAGAATTAGCCATTTTGATGCTCTGAATTCAAAGCAAAATATTTTGTCATGTGTGCCCAACCTTGGAGTATGACAACATGCCATTGTCATCTACATAACTCACAATTAAAAACCACCCAATTACCAAGAATAAGCAGAGGAAAACTTCATAGGAATTAGCCTAGACATCCATTAATTGGTGAATAGACAAAGAAAATGTGCTACCTATGCACCATGGAATTTTATTCAGTTGTAAAAAAAAAATGAAATAATAAAATTTGAAATGGATAGAATTGGGGGAAAAATCACACTGAATGGGGTAACCCAAACCCAAAAAGACAACCACTGAATGTTCCTCCTCACTTGTGAATCCAAGTTTCAAATGTCTTGATTGTGTTTGACTTGGAGTACTTGGAAATGCCAGGCAGCTGGACAAGGCTGCTGTAAGGGGGAGCGCCTTGCGAAGAAGGAGAGTAGAATCAGGCAATGTAAAGGTAAGAAATAAGAAACACTGTGGGTAGGAAAATTTAACAAAGGATATGAGGGACATGGGGGTTGGGAGACAATAAATGATAAGGAAAAGCCATGTGGAAATTTACAAATTTGTATATTAGTTTTAAGATGTAAGCTAAAAGTTGTCTTGCTTTAAGTCAGTTTATATCTTGTGTTGGGCCGCCATCATAGCTAACTTTGGTTGACCCAATGAGCCACATGTTGGACATGTCTGCTATATAAAGGCTTTCAAAGATGTCTCCCATCCAACTCTACACACATGACAAATGAAACTAGACATTGCCCTGGAGAGGTGGCTCAGTGGGTCAAGTGTTGCTGTGTAATCATAAGGACCCTCAGCATCCAGATAAATAAGCTAGGTACCTGCCTAAAACCACAGAGCTGGGAAACAAAATTAGATAGATACCTTTACTCCCCAGGGTAGGGTGCTGGTCAACAAATATAATTGGAATAGTAAGCTTCAGGTTTAATGGGAGACCCTATCTCAAACATAGAAGATGGAAGGGCATAGAGGAAGATACTCAAAGTCTATCTGTGACCTCCATGAGTGAGCATACATTCACATATACACATACAGAGAGAGAGAGAGAGAGAGAGAGAGAGAGAGAGAGAGAGAGAGAGAGCTCATACATATCTCACCCTAAGGTTGTTTAAATAGTTTATGTACTGAAATGGTCTGGCTGAATATGGTTTGAGTTCTGCACAATTGGAATTGGAGGTGTTCAATGTCATAGAATTTTGCATCATGAGTAATATTTTATTGGATACAAAACTTCATAGATCATAAGATGCATCATTCATTTGTATATCTAATACAATGGAATTCACACACACACACACACACACACACACACACACACACACACATACACACACACACCAACACCACCACAAAAACAGAAAAGCACCATTTTGAACAGTGAGCAACCACAAACTATAGGTTATCCCTCACTTCAAAGATCTTAGTGGAAGGATGGGTCTCAAAGAAAATGAAATAAAGCAATTTCTTGTCCTTCACTGCACCTCTAACAGGGTACATATACCTCTGGAGAAATTTGCAGCTTGTTATGTTAAACAAGGACATCCCTGCCAAGGGGAATAAAATATTCAATGTGTCTTCCTGCTTTGAGTTAGTTCCTAGCCCACTGAGACCTAGGGACTGGGATCTGTAGATCTTATATATTCCCAGGGACCCAAGCATAGTCCAGAAAGAGAGAAAGCATTCAGTCACGTGCTTTCTCAGTTTAGAGAGCACTTTTAAGACCATGTTAAGAGAGGAGAGTCCCTGTATTACCCAGTGTATGTCATGTGCTGATGGTTAGCAGATAGGGGCTACTATATACCATTCACAGAACAGAGCTTGGCACAGCCAGATTAAGGAACTCCACTTGCCAGTAGGGGCTCACTTGTCATGAGCCAGTACAGTAGTGCTGCTGTTAGAAAAGCCTGAAATGTCTGCCTCCCAGATCTATGCTCGTTCCTTTTCTGTTACCATCCAGTTTCCAGAGTGAAATGCCTAGTCTAAAGCATCCACCTGCTGTGTTGTCCTCACCTGGAGACTGGGAAGCAGCAGGGACGCCTGAACTTAGTGTCTTAGACCAGTGGCTGCCCTGGGCACCGAGAACCCCTCCCAGAATATCTACCCCTGGCACTAAGCTGCTTTTGTCTTCTCTCTAGTAGAGCTTCCCCAGATCACCATCCATGGAGCAAATGGAAGCAAAGTCATGGAATTAGGGAGAGTATTCTCTGTTTATTTATTTTCTGAGACACACAGTGTTTGAATCAAAATGCATTTCAAATCTTTGAATACTTGTTTCTCCTTGTTAGAGAGCAAACACAATAGCAACCTCTTGAACCTCATGACCTCGTCATCCTAACACTCTTCTCTCTCTGGAAGAAAAAAATCCACTGCGTCATCTTTTCTCTAGTCTGTCTTGCCATCAGCCAACACCAGAGCATGCCATGTACAAAGATTTAGGGAAGAGTGCTTAGGGGTGATTCTCTCTTAATCCCTTTTGCCCCTGCACAGATTTGTCTAGAAAATTTAGAAGAGAGTGAGCTTTTCCCCAGTGGGGTATCAGGCAAGACTGAGCTTGTGGAAGCTTCGCTGAAGATGCACTGTCCCATTAAACAATAAAATACACTGTGCAGTTTCCCAAATCCTCAGACCCATGGGCATTAAGTGGGGCTCATCAAGCAGCATCCATGTGGAAAGAGAATACATTTTTTTTTACCTGGCACATACATATTTCCTCTGTACCTGCCTTGTACACTTGTCTTCAGATGCACCCGTACCCACACCTTCCCAATGCAGACAAAGGGAGGGAAGAAGAAACAGAAAGGGGTGTAGTTTATAGGAAATCCAAAGAAAAGGAGACTTGGGAAGCCCCTAGATAAACCATTAGGTAGAATTATTAAGCATACAGTGCCTTTCTTTTGTGTTCTTTTGTTTTACTCACATTTATAATGTGAATTTCTAAGTAATTTCATTTTAGTTCTTAATGGTCTCCTATGGTCTGTTTCTGATCTACTAATTGAAAGGATCAAATATTTTATTTCCATCATGATTTTGTTTTTCTTCAACTGTGGTACAGAATCCCTGAAACCTTGAGTGGCTTGTGGAGACTTACATACAGATGTTAAATAAAGATAAAGTCGTGAATTACACTGCATTGCCCACTAATTGTCAGACTGTGTAGAAGATTCTAATTAAATCCCACAGGAAAAAAAGAGCAAGCAGTGGAAGACAGAAAAGCCAGCCATTTCAACAGCTTCACTAAGCCTCGAGTAGCTACAGAAAATCATCCGAAAAATGGTTGTGTGCCAGGTTTTTTGTTTGTTTTCCATTTTTTCAGTCAAGGATAAGAAAAATCAGGAACAGAGAAATGTTGGGATAGATAATGATATTCTAAGCATTTGAAAGGTAATGTCTATAAAAACTTTATGAGATGTGCTAAATTTATTCCAGACAAAAATCCTCATCGACTGACTGCCTATTAGATTGTCTTTACTGTCTGTCTTTCTTTATAGAGCTGTCACAGAGAGATTCCTCATGCTCAACCAATCATGGAAGATTCTTTAAAAACCCCAGAGAAGAGAGAGATTGGTATATCAACCTAATTCATGTAAATGAAAACCCGTTCTCCTGTTCTAGTGATAACAGCTACCAAAGAATTAAAATTAAATAAAAAATAATGTCTCAAGAGACAATCCCAGACAGCACAAATGATGAATCTCCCCAAATATAAAACAGCCTTCTTTTTAAAAGGTAAAAGCACTAAACTTGGACCACAGCACTAAACTATTCATGCGATTAAAGGTAAGAATGGTGTGTCGTGACTGACAGATAAATGCCACAAAGTCAGATGTGGCGGAGATGCCCATCCTTACTTGGAAGCACCAGGAGGAGTAAGGTACATTTTCACATGTTCTGTCCCCAGACACAAAACCCACAGGGTTGAGCAACTTCCCAAAGCTGTTTGCTACTCAGACCTAAGCAAAGATTATTCAGCTCTTGCTCTTTCCCCAACCATGAACCATGGTGGCCAGGATGTGACAAGGACTGTTAAAGGAGAGCTGACTCAAAGAAGCATTGTTCTATAAGCTCTTGCACACATCCAACTTCCCTGAAATGGGAGCAATAAGTTTTTGCTTTTGCAGCCCACTAACTGTATTTGGATATTGCCCATCTTGCCTGGCCATGAGCGCCTTATGTTGTTAGAAAGAAAACTAAGCCCTCTAGACAGGAAAGGCCCCATCATACAGTTCTACCAGCCACCTCTGCTGGGTAGCCACTCTTCCCGCCCTTCACAGGACTTGCCTGAGGAGAGTTCCTGCCTCCTATTAGAGACTAACACCTCTACTTACGCTTCAGTCTTAGTAGAGGTCACGGTTCTCCAACCATACCTTCTCCAAGTCAGCAATTAAAATAACATTTTTCCTACTCTGTATAATCATACTTACAGATAGAACCCACAGCTACATCCCCAAACATCTCCAGAAAGCTGTATTTGTCAGCAGACCTAATACCCTACTCAGGATGATCTAAGACCTTTTGTGATTTCTAGGAAACAGGTGTCCATTTCAAATGACCTAGCTATTGTTTGTGCTGTGCAAAGAGAGGCTCTGCCCAGGTCCGCAGAGCCCCAGTACAACACAAAACAGGATACCCTCGTCTTTCTGGTCCCTTCTCTAAGAGTTTAACACTGTGCCCTGTCTTCCTATGGAAGCTTTCTCTTCTGAAATTTCCAAGATCCTCCTTCCTGTCCGTCTACTCCTCTGATTCCCTGGATACAGTGTAAAAGGCCAGGCTGTCATCAACTCACCCTCATGTTCAAGAACCGGAAATTACTTGAAATGTCTTGTCGTCTGTCAGCTCTTTTATCTGGTAGATTTATTAGGTTTTAAGTTCTGTATTCCCACACCATAGTCTCCTCCATGATAACCTCCTCTATGATCAACATGTTGGACATTCTCTATCTGGAAGTCATCATCCCCGTCTCCGCAATGTATTTGTTCAGGCCCCTAAATAAATTTCACAGAAAACATACTTTCCATGTCTCTCTTGTTCATAAAATTCAGATAATTCAGGCAGTAGAAAGATAGCCTCACAGTTAAGAGCAGGCTGCTCTTCCAGAGGACATGGGTTCAATTCCCAGCAACCATGTGGTGGTTTACAACCATCTGTAACTCCTGCTCCAAGGAACTTGACACCCTCTTCTGGCTTCCACAGACTCCAAAGCATAACTTGTACACAGGCACACATGCAGCCAAAACATTCACAGGCCTACAATAATAATAACAATAATTTCAAATACTCCTATAGTCCTTGGGATATAGCACCACGGCAATCTCTTCTAAGGTACCATTTTGATGGGAAAGAGGGCAAGAGGAAAAGTCAAATATTTTCTGTCTTCCATGTTTTTATTTTTTTTTAATTTCTTAATATGTTTTTTATTAACTTGAGTATTTCTTATATACATTTCGAGTGTTATTCCCTTTCGCGGTTTCCGGGCAAACTTCCACCTCCCCCCTCCCCTTCCTTATGGGTGTTCCCCTCCCACCCCTCCCCCCATTGCCACCCTCACCCCACCAGTCTAGTTCACTGGGGGTTCAGTCTTAGCAGGACCCAGGGCTTCCCCTTCCACTGGTGCTCTTACTAGGATATTCATTGCTATCTATGAGATCAGAGTCCAGGGTCAGTCCATGTATAGTCTTTAGGTAGTGGCTTAGTCCCTGGAAGCTCTGGTTGCTTGGCATTGTTGTACATATGGGGTCTCGAGCCCCTTCAAGCTCTTCCAGTTCTTTCTCTGATTCCTTCAACGGGGGTCCTATTCTCAATTCAGTGGTTTGCTGCTGGCATACGCCTCTGTGTTTGCTGTATTCTGGCTGTGTCTCTCAGGAGAGATCTATATCTGGCTCCTGTCAGTCTGCACTTCTTTGCTTCATCCATCTTATCTAATTGGGTGGCTGTATATGTATGGGCCACATGTGGGGCAGGCTCTGAATGGGTGTTCCTTCAGTCTCTGTTTTAATCTTTGCCTCTCTCTTCCCTGCCAAGGGTATTCTTGTTCCCCTTTTAAAGAAGGAGTGAAGCATTCACATTTTGATCATCCGTCTTGAGTTTCATTTGTTCTAGGCATCTAGGGTAATTCAAGCATTTGGGCTAATAGCTACTTATCAATGAGTGCATACCATGTATGTCTTTCTGTGATTGGGATAGCTCACTCAGGATGATGTTTTCCAGTTCCAACCATTTGCCTACGAATTTCATAAAGTAGTTGTTTTTGATAGCTGAGTAATATTCCATTGTGTAGATGTACCACATTTTCTGTATCCATTCCTCTGTTGAAGGGCATCTGGGTTCTTTCCACCTTCTGGCTATTATAAATAAGGCTGCAATGAACATAGTGGAGCACGTGTCTTTTTTATATGTTGGGGCATCTTTTGGGTATATGCCCAAGAGAGGTATAGCTGGATCCTCAGGCAGTTCAATGTCCAATTTTCTGAGGAACCTCCAGACTGATTTCCAGAATGGTTGTACCAGTATGCAATCCCACCAACAATGGAGGAGTGTTCCTCTTTCTCCACATCCTCGCCAGCATCTGTTGTCCCCTGAGTTTTTGATCTTAGCCATTCTCACTGGTGTGAGGTGAAATCTCAGGGTTGTTTTGATTTGCATTTCCCTTATGACTAAAGATGTTGAACATTTCTTTAGGTGTTTCTCAGCCATTCGGCATTCCTCAGCTGTGAATTCTTTGTTTAGCTCTGAACCCCATTTTTAATAGGGTTATTTGTTTCCCTGCGGTCTAACTTCTTGAGTTCTTTGTATATTTTGGATATAAGGCCTCTATCTGTTGTAGGATTGGTAATGATCTTTTCCCAATCTGTTGGTTGCTGTTTTGTCCTAACCACAGTGTCCTTTGCCTTACAGAAGCTTTGCAGTTTTATGAGATCCCATTTGTCGATTCTTGTTCTTAGAGCGTAAGCCATTGGTGTTTTGTTTAGGAAATTTTTTCCAGTGCCCATGTGTTCCAGATGCTTCCCTAGTTTTTCTTCTATTAGTTTGAGTGTGTCTGGTTTGATGTGGAGGTCCTTGATCCACTTGGACTTAAGCTTTGTACAGGGTGATAAGCATGGATCGATCTGCATTCTTCTACATGTTGCCCTCCAGTTGAACCAGCACCATTTGCTGAAAATGCTATCTTTTTTCCATTGGATGGTTTTGGCTCCTTTGTCAAAAATCAAGTGACCATAGGTGTGTGGGTTCATTTCTGGGTCCTCAATTCTATTGCACTGGTCTATCTGTCTGTCTCTGTACCAATACCATGCAGTTTTTATCACTATTGCTCTGTAATACTGCTTGAGTTCAGGGATAGTGATTCCCCCTGAAGTCCTTTTATTGTTGAGGATAGCTTTAGCTATCCTGGGTTTTTTGTTATTCCAGATGAATTTGCAAATTGTTCTGTCTAACTCTTTGAAGAATTGGATTGGTATTTTGATGGGGATTGCATTGAATCTGTAGATTGCTTTTGGTGAAGTGGCCATTTTTACTATATTAATCCTGCCAATCCATGAGCATGGGAGATCTTTCCATTTTCTGAGGTCTTCTTCAATTTCTTTCCTCAGTGTCTTGAAGTTCTTATTGTACAGATCTTTTACTTGCTTGGTTAAAGTCACACCGAGGTACTTTATATTATTTGGGTCTATTATGAAGGGTGTCGTTTCCCTAATTTCTTTCTCGGCTTGTATCTCTTTTGTATAGAGGAAGGCAACTGATTTATTTGAGTTAATTTTATACCCAGCCACTTTGCTGAAGTTGTTTATCAGCTTTAGTAGTTCTCTGGCGGAACTTTTGGGATCACTTAAATATACTATCATATCATCTGCAAATAGTGATATTTTGACCTCTTCTTTTCCGATCTGTATCCCCTTGATCTCCTTTTGTTCTCTGATTGCTCTGGCTAGAACTTCAAGAACTATATTGAATAAGTAGGGAGAGAGTGGGCAGCCTTGTCTAGTCCCTGATTTTAGTGGGATTGCTTCAAGTTTCTCTCCATTTAGTTTAATGTTAGCAACTGGTTTGCTGTATATGGCTTTTACTATGTTTAGGTATGGGCCTTGAATTCCTATTCTTTCCAGGACTTTTATCATGAAGGGGTGTTGAATTTTGTCAAATGCTTTCTCAGCATCTAATGAAATGATCATGTGGTTTTGTTCTTTCAGTTTGTTTATATGATGGATCACATTGATGGTTTTCCGCATATTAAACCATCCCGCATGCCTGGGATGAAGCCTACTTGATCATGGTGGATGATTGTTTTGATGTGCTCTTGAATTCGGTTTGCCAGAATTTTATTGAGTATTTTTGCGTCGATATTCATAAGGGAAATTGGTCTGAAGTTCTCTTTCTTTGTTGTGTCTTTGTGTGGTTTAGGTATAAGAGTAATTGTGGCTTCATAGAAGGTATTCGGTAGTGATCCATCTGTTTCAATTTTGTGGAATAGTTTGGATAATATTGGTATGAGCTCTTCTATGAAGGTTTGATAGAATTCTGCACTTAAACCTGTCTGGACCTGGGCTCTTTTTGGTTGGGAGACCTTTAATGACTGCTTCTATTTCCTTAGGAGTTATGGGGTTGTTTAACTGGTTTATCTGTTCCTGATTTAACTTCGGTACCTGGTATCTGTCTAGGAAATTGTCCATTTCCTGAAGATTTTCAAGTTTTGTTGAATATAGGTTTTTATAGTAAGATCTGATGATTTTTTGAATTTCCTCTGTATCTGTTGTTATGTCTCCCTTTTCATTTCTGATTTTGTTAATTTGGACGCACTCTCTGTGTCCTCTCGTTAGTCTGGCTAAGGGTTTATTTATCTTGTTGATTTTCTCAAAGAACCAACTTTTGGTTCTGTTGATTCTTTCTATGGTCCTTTTTGTTTCTACTTGGTTTATTTCAGCTCTGAGTTTGATTATTTCCTGCCTTCTACTCCTCCTGGGTGTATTTGCTTCTTTTTGTTCTAGAGCTTTTAGGTGTGCTGTCAAGCTGCTGACATACGCTCTTTCCTGTTTCTTTCTGCAGGCACTCAGCGCTATGAGTTTTCCTCTTAGCACAGCTTTCATTGTGTTCCATAAGTTTGGGTATGTTGTACCTTCATTTTCATTAAATTCTAAAAAGTTTTTAATTTCTTTCCTTATTTCTTCCTTGACCAGGTTATCATTGAGTAGAGCATTGTTCAATTTCCACGTATATGTGGGCATTCTTCCCTTATTGTTATTGAAGACCAGTTTTAGGCCATGGTGGTCCGATAGCACGCATGGGATTATTTCTATCTTTCTGTACCTGTTGAGGCCCGTTTTTTGACCAATTATATGGTCAATTTTGGAGAAAGTACCATGAGGAGCTGAGAAGAAGGTATATCCTTTTGCTTTAGGATAGAATGTTCTATAAATATCCGTTAAGTCCATTTGGCTCATGACTTCTCTTAGTCTGTCGACATCACTGTTTAATTTCTGTTTCCATGATCTGTCCATTGATGAGAGTGGGGTGTTGAAATCTCCCACTATTATTGTGTGAGGTGCAATGTGTGTTTTGAGCTTTAGTAAGGTTTCTTTTACGTATGTAGGTACCCTTGTATTTGGGGCATAGATATTTAGGATTGAGAGTTCATCTTGGTGGATTTTTCCTTTGATGAATATGAAGTGTCCTTCCTTATCTTTTTTGATGACTTTTAGTTGGAAATTGATTTTATTTGATATTAGAATGGCTACTCCAGCTTGCGTCTTCTGACCATTTGCTTGGAAAGTTGTTTTCCAGCCTTTCACTCTGAGGTAGTGTCTGTCTTTGTCTCTGAGGTGTGTTTTCTGTAGGCAGCAGAATGCAGGGTCCTCGTTGTGTATCCAGTTTGTTAATCTATTTCTTTTTATTGGGGAGTTGAGGCCATTGATGTTGAGAGATATTAAGGAATAGTGATTATTGCTTCCCGTTATATTCATATTTGGATGTGAGGTTATGTTTGTGTGCTTTCATTCTCTTTGTTTTGTTGCCAAGACGATTAGTATCTTGCTTCTTCTAGGGTATAGCTTGCCTCCTTATGTTGGGCTTTACCATTTTTTATCCTTTGTAGTGCTGGATTTGTAGAAAGACATTGTGTAAATTTGGTTTTGTCATGGAATATCTTGGTTTCTCCATCTATGTTAATTGAGAGTTTTGCAGGATACAGTAACCTGGGCTGGCATTTGTGTTCTCTTAGGGTCTGTATGACATCAGTCCAGGATCTTCTGGCCTTCATAGTTTCTGGCGAGAAGTCTGGTGTGATTCTGATAGGTCTGCCTTTATATGTTACTTGACCTTTTTCCCTTACTGCTTTTAATATTCTTTCTTTATTTTGTGCGTTTGGTGTTTTGACTATTATGTGACGGGAGGTGTTTCTTTTCTGGTCCAATCTATTTGGAGTTCTGTAGGCTTCTTGTATGCCTATGGGTATCTCTTTTTTTAGGTTAGGGAAGTTTTCTTCTATGATTTTGTTGAAGATATTTACTGGTCCTTTGAGCTGGGAGTCTTCACTCTCTTCTATACCTATTATCCTTAGGTTTGATCTTCTCATTGTGTCCTGGATTTCCTGTATGTTTTGGACCAGTAGCTTTTTCCACTTTACATTATCTTTGACAGTTGAGTCAATGATTTCTATGGAATCTTCTGCTCCTGAGATTCTCTCTTCCATCTCTTGTATTCTGTTGGTGAAGCTTGTATCTACAGCTCCTTGTCTCTTCTTTTGGTTTTCTATATCCAGGGTTGTTTCCATGTGTTCTTTCTTGATTGCTTCTATTTCCATTTTTAATTCCTTCAACTGTTTGATTGTGTTTTCCTGGAATTCTTTCAGGGATTTTTGCGATTCTTTCAGGGATTTTTGGATTCCTCTCTGTAGGCTTCTACTTGTTTATTAATGTTTTCCTGTGTTTTCCTAAGGGAGTTCTTCACGTCTTTCTTGAAGTCCTCCAGCATCATGATCAAATATGATTTTGAAACTAGATCTTGCTTTTCTGGTGTGTTTGGATATTCCTTGTTTGTTTTGGTGGGAGAATTGGGCTCCGATGATGCCATGTAGTCTTGGTTTCTGTTGCTTGGGTTCCTGCGCTTGCCTCT